>NW_005842484.1:991229-995387 GCF_000455745.1 Alligator sinensis
GGCAGATGCTGGCTGGGAAGAGGGGGGAAGCAGGGTTCTAGCCCCACATCCTAATGTGACAGAAACTAATCCTGCTGCTTTTTATCCAATGAATAGTAAATGCAGGATGCAGACAAGGGACGGAGACCAGAACCCAGAGAATCCCTCTCTCTTACTGAGCCACTCGCCCTGGAGGTTGCTCATCACCACCTGGCCCACGTCTTTTCCTCCTGGCCATCCAGTGAGCCAGCTTCAAGAGAAGGGCTCTAGGTAATACCCCTTATGGCCCAGTGGTTAGAGAATATTATTGAGATCAGAAAATTCAGGTTCAAACCCCCTGTGGATAAGAAGGGTGGGGAGAGGTAGAGCCTTGGTCACCCGCTTCCTGATCTAATGCCCTATCTTGCTTAAAGGTGGGAGGGCCATCCTCTTCCATTTCACTTCCAGCAAATACACACATAGGGCAATCCTACGGGCGGAAATGGAATCCAGACTGCACAGATGGCAAAATTGATGTCAGCAGCTATGTAAGTGCCACTGAAGTGTGTAAAGAGGAAACAGCCCAAAGTCAAAACACCCTGTTACTGGAGACACTGAACATGAGTACTGGCTCTAGGAGGAATCTTGCTCTTCAAGCATGGGAGTAGGATTTTTATATTTCTAATAATAAAATTAAATAACACAAATTCTTCAGTAACTATGCATTGCCCTTGCTTACAGAAACTAAAAGAGATGGAACAGACTATGAAGTCTCTCTGGCTTGGTGCCGTTTCAAGTAAAGGAAGATTTTCTCGTATTTCAAAGCTTGTTCTTTCCCCCACAAATAATTACAATTTTGTTTATTAAAACTGTTGTTTAACTCCTTGAGACCTGTTATTCTACAGTCCTTCCAAATGCCAAAAGCCACAAGCCTGAGCCATAAATGTATACAGATTTCAAAGTAAAATCCACACAATTCTGTTTCCATACATCTCCAAGAACAGATCCCATTAATTTCAAAGCTCAACATTTTTGATCTTTTAAACTAAAATAAAACAATCAATACAATGATCTTTTTTTCCTTTGTAAATGCTGCAATTGAATCAATAATCAGAGAGGATAAGCATGCACACATGTAAGAAGCAAGTGGTCCTTACCAGCCAAGTGGTGGTGTTATCTGTCCAACACCACCTGGAGACAATGGATAAAAGGTTGGGATATCAGGAGCCGGAGGATGTCTAGACATGCCTGTCAGGAGAGTATGGAGAAATGAGTTTGTATTTTCACTCCAAATGCCATTAATGAACCCTATAATGTAAAGCCAGTATGGTTAATACTGCAATAAAGTTAGTGTTCTGGACAGAAAAGTCAAAACTAATCTTTGTTAGTGTTAAAAGAACACACTATCTTGTTCCATCCTTTAGAATAATTTAAGTTTGTGACCCCTAACGGATGTCCAGTTAAAAAAGAACTCTTGGAAAAATAAGGTTGAAGGACAGAAGAAATGCAATAATTAAACACTTCCATAACTTCAGATATCATGGTGGCTGCATACTTTAGCTCTAAATTGTTTCACAGAAACTACTAACAAAGTCCAGAACTGTTCTAACGTACAGCATGAAATAAGACAAAAATAAAGCACATTCAAATAGGCAGCACACCAGAGCTATTAGATTAGGTAAATTGCTACTTGTACATTTTCACTGGTTCCCTTATGGATTCACAGATTTTGGAAACTTGCTACCACAGAGGATCAGTGGTTAATTAAGAATCATTTTCAGGCCTGTAATGGTCACACTTGATATGATTCATTTGGCTTCTGATTGTCACTCCAGCTCCAACTAAGCTCTTCATCAAGTTGACTCCTGCGGGCTTCAAGGTCAATCTGTTTTGCATTGGTAGTATTACACACAAAAAAATAAGAGTCCCATCAGAAATGATCCATCAGCTCACATTCCCCAGAACACAGAGTCCTACAACTGTAAGAATCACCTCAAGATTAAAGCTAATCCTAGTCCCAAATGAGTCTATGATTTTCATTCTTTACCTAAAACTCATGCCCCTAGGAGACAAGGAATTATTGTTACAGAGGCCACAAAGACATTGGTTTATTTAAATGTGTTTGGGGAGGAGGGGTTTGGAACAGAAAGAACTGCAAAGATTACTTCACACATTAAATCAGCCACTTTAAATGAGTATTAAATATTTATGCAGTGACACTCTCAAGGTACAAGATTGAACATGTGGATCTTTACCCTGAGACACTTAATTTTTATAGATCAACTATAAACTGATTTTTAAAAAGTCTGCACTTAAATCCCACTGAAGTTTAGAGGGATCTTAAAAGGATATTTTTTTTAAATCTCATAATTAGCGTGAGGGTGGGTGTGGATGGAAAAGTGCTGCTAATAGTGTTACTGCTGCTCTGTCAGCTTTGACATTTCATTAGAAGCGGAGGTGAACAATATAGGCTCACTGAATGTTAATCTATAGTCAATTCATACTTAAAGATTAAAGAAAAGGCTGGGTGACAGAAAAACTGCTTTCTTCTTGATTATTTCAGAATCTCCTCTCCCATTCACAGATTGTATAAGAATTGCTAAATAAGAAACCAAGTCCAGCACATCACTTCTTGGGATGGCCATCCTCCAAAGTTTTCCTGTATTGAGACCACTATACTGCAAGTACCAAATTGAACAGGTCTATAGAAAAGGGTGGGCTATTCTATTTCTACAATCAGCAGTATTAAATCCTGCAGCATGAGACTGGATTGCCTTTACTGTACAAGCATAGAAGGGTTATTGCTAGTACAGGCTATTTAGCCCTTTAAGAACCCAGCTATAGTTGACCACTTGCTAGCAGTAAAACCTACATACTTTTTAGCTTGAAGTAGTACAGCGTGAATTTTTCATTCACATGAAATGTATTGACTTTTGGACATGACAACCGTTTGCCATCATAAAAGGACAAAGTAAAAAAGAATAAGAAGAACCTCTTACTTCCTTGGAGAGTCTTCACTTTCATTCAGATTACATAAAGTAAAAAGCTTCACATGTATTAATTTGCTGCTAACTTTCAACTCTTAGATTATTTGATTTAACAAAAGGCAGGCAGTGTAGGCATGACAGACATTTTCCCCATGGATGCTGCTGAAGAACTCTCTATTTGAGACAAAGACAGTCAAAACAGGAATATCTCTTGTAAATTCTGGATCCCCTTTGTGTCCCATGTGTTCCTAGCCAATATAATTTCTGAGCTAATGCAGGGCACCTTGACACAAGAAGAATAACTTGCTGAGAAACATGTTGCAGTCGTCCAAGATAAAGCAAGCCCCAGTGATCAACTGCATGGCCTAGCAGGCCTAAAGAAGAGGGCACCTGGAAACTTGGATCTGGAGTACTCACATTAGTAAGGCTGACCAGCAACTAGAACAGAAACACTGACATGCCAGAAACTTTTTCACACTATTTCTATAAAAGACCGGATGTCCCATTTTACTAGGGCTGCTCCTGATGGCACTTTAGATAGATCTTCACCCTGGTCTAAAACCTGGAGTATCTGGTCTAAAACCTGGAGACAGGGGCTTCTGTTTCCTTTCCCCCCGATTCTAATCACTCCATCAGCAGGTTTCAGCTGTGCACGACATGCCTGCTAGCTGTCCAGGGAGACTATGCTCTATGCCCTGCATCAAGGACAAGAAACACCTGATAAACAGGGAGAAAGTAGGGCTGGAAAGGGTCAGCTAACCTGAGGCAGGATCATACTTATCCAAATCATCCTATACAATCCATAATCTAAACAACCACTGCTGTCACCCCTGAAACAACACAAGACATAACACTATAACCTGCCACAGGTAAAGCAGGGGAACTACAGCAGTCAGTGTTTACTTTAAAAAGAAAATAAAGAAAACAAAAGACAAAAGAGAACCAAAACAAGACAGGCCGTCCAGCTAAAGTCTATGGGAGACAGGGAACCAAGCTCTGGTTGATGACAGAACATAATTGTGGCATAGCAAGATAGTGAATAGCAAATCAATAGTTCCATTAGCTTCTGAGCCCTCAATACCACTTAAGTGCTACATACCCAATCAACTACTGCAGGATGCAATGGTCCTGGGAATTTTACACCTTAACTAGATTAAAAAGGGACAGATGCTGCATCAGTGAGACTGCAAACAACACTGTACAGACCCTGCCC
>NW_005842484.1:995397-1033686 GCF_000455745.1 Alligator sinensis
CAGAAAACCCATATATTGTTCTCCTGAGCATGGACACCGAGGACAACGTCAGCACTATTCAGTTCCTGAAGCTATGTTTTCTTAAGGAACCCAATCCAGACAAACCAGGACTCCATGGATGGCCAGATCCAGATATGATCTCTGTAGCTTGGCTGACCTCCAACTGCATGATTACACCTTCAAATTGCGCACAAGTTGCCACTTTGTCTGGGCTGAACAGGCTCTCAATACTGTTAACTCTTTTCTCCTAAACACAGCCTAAAACCACTAGCTCTTCCACAAGAATAAGTTTGCCATCAACTGTTTCCTGACGGAGCATCTTGACCACCACAGGTCCAGAGAAGCAGCCCCTCTCAAAAGAACAGGTTACAGTAAGAAAGATTTTTCTACAACTCCTATCTACCCATTTGCATCTTCATCTGATTCCATCATACCATTTTGGCCCCAGCTGTCCCATCTGCTGGCCTACTGTGCTCTTAACTTTCTCCTTTTGTCTCTAAATGCTCTATTGCCCTGGATTGCTTCTCCACTCTCCTTAGCCTTACCTCATTTATCACCATGCACCTTCACTCTAGTGTTTCCTCATCTTACTTGCTCCTTCCTTGTCCTTGCCATGCCCATGCCTTCATCCCATCATACTCTCCTCCACGTCCACTTTTGCTCTTCTTGCCCTCATGCACATATACTGTGTTTTTAAAAATTCTCCCTTCTGATGTCTTTTTCCAGTCCATGCCAGTGTGGGCTTCACACGGGATTTTAAACTGAACTGAATGTAGAGACTAAAATCATGACAATGCTTGGCATAGTTTTAAGCTCAAAACTGAGCTCAAATTTATTCCTAATGTTTGTGGATCTGAGCCTTTCACTTGAAGTCCCAGAAACTGCATTCAGTGACACTGCTCATTTGTGTTGCAGGACAATGCTTCTCAGTAAATTTTTAGTCTATCATACTTGTAGCTACAATTTCATGATAAAGTTAGGGGGGAAGAGTTGATATTATAAGAGCATTGAGAAAAATTGACATCCAAAATGTCTACTTCTATAATGAACTAATCAACATTTCCTCAGGAGCAAGAGGTATTAGGCACAAGAAACTTTTAAGGCTGTTATGTTTATGTTGCATTATACTTTTGTGTTCTGAAAGCTATTTTTTTGCAAACTACAAACCAATTAAAATAAAGTGGCAGTAAGGTGGGAAAAGGAGGCAAAGGAATGTTCTTGGTTTGACAGTACTATTATCAAACATATTAAGGGAAGCCTAATGAATATAAGGAAATAACTAAGACTGAACTCTCCTTTCTGTGCATCTCTAGAAGTATTTCAGATCATGAAAAACCTGTGTGCTGCAATATATGGGCTCAAAGGGAATGCCAGAGTCTGATTTTTTTTTTTAATGATAGTTTTGAAAAGTAACGAGTAAAAAAGGTGAACCTATACATTTTGCTCGAAACAGCCAATCCTGATAGAAGAGAACAGCCACCCCATGTAAATATGCTGTACGGCAACTTTCTGAGGAAGACTGTTCGCTTAGTTATGAACCCCACAGAACCGAAATGTACAAGAGACCCTTTGATAGCACTGGTGGTACTAAAGCTCCAAAACCAGCACTCTCATTAGTTCCCCACTCTCTTTTTTAAATATAAAAAGAAGTCTCACCTTGCTTTGAGTTGACGTCTGAAGGCATGTGCGAAGGGTGTGACCCTGGGGAAAAGTGCTCGTCGCTGTAGGTGATAAGTGGGGTGAGAGGGTGAACCGCATGGGAAGGCTGCACCACTGGCACCTTGTTTGACTGCAAGAGAAAAAGGCAAGCACTAGTAATGATGCCCATGCATCATGTTCATCATTATACAAAAAAGCCACTCAAGAGTACATACAAATAAGGGAACAAGTTATAAAGAAACAATGTGTCAGCCCTTTGTCCCCAAACACACAAGACAAGGACTCTCACCTGCTTTAACACAGAGGGTTTCAGTGGGGGAGGGATAAGGAGTGGCAAGCGGTAAGACTTGCAGTGGCAGCCTCAAGACTGCCGAGGTAGATATAGAGCAGGTGCTGAACTAACAGCCAGGAAGTGGGTATGGTTAGGAAAAGAAACAGTCATGAGAGAACAGAGCTGCATCAGTTGTTCTTGAGAGGTACAAGAGGCCATATGTCAGCTGGAGTAGCTTTAAAGAGGAGCAAGCTAGCAGGAGACAAAGAAAGAGGCTAAGCAGTCCATGTGGGACCAAAATAGGCAACTGCCAACAAGTGTGCCACCATCAGATGGCAGCTGGGCTGACAAGTGCACAAACCTTTAAATGGAGGACAGCAAAAGCAAAGCTTTAGAGTTCAGCAATTACTGTCTGCATTTCTTTGGCTCTTACCAAAGACAGCTGAATTGGTTTCACTTTTGTTTGCAGCAATTTTCTAGTATTCATGCATTTGTACAACGTTACGACATTAATACATACCCCCTCGCCCAAGCAATTCGAGAACTTAAGGGTGCCTATAGACATGCTTGCTAGCTTTTTAATTAGAATGTGTGCACCCCCACAGCCATTTAGGGTTGCTTTAACTAAAGCTTGTTGAATGAGCTTTAGTTAAAGCACCCCCTCGGCCATTTTGAAACATCGGGGTGCTTAATACAAGTGATGGTGAGCTGTTTTAATTAGAGCGGCTATCTGGGAACCACTCTAATTAAAATGCCTTTGATTTGATTTCTGCTCCACCATGCAGCGGCTGTGGCCTTTACTATTCAGGTAGCTGAGGGAATCAGTTGACTTAATTAATGGCTCATTGTTGTTTATTGATGGTCTCTTTTTAAAATGGTCTTGATGTTCAACTAATCAAGCTAACATTTCTTAGGGCAATTTTGCGGTCTCCTATTTGCTCCTGGTCTCCTATTTCACAGCTCTGGAGACTATTTAGCTTTTTTCAGAATCACAGATCCAGACATGAAGCAGCAGCTAGGGTATGCCTTTAGTTAAACAGGAAAGGGAGGGAAAGTGAGCAGAGCATCAGGCTCTGTCCCTGCCCTATGCAGCCATAACTTTTTTCCAAAGTCTTTTTTTCTTCATTTTGCTTTTTAAAAACCAAGGTGTACATTATATTTGAGGGTGCTCTGTCTGTAAAAAAGTATGGTAAGTAGTTGTCCATGCCCATTTAACAAATTAGATCTATTATGATTAAAACATACTATCTTAGGAGTCATGTAACGCCAGACCATGTTACTCAGAATCCTAGTTCACGTCGTGCTAACAACAGAAAGTTGCTAAACGTGTTTGGAAGAATTAGTGCTATATTAGCATTCTCTCAACTGGGTAGCATAAGACAATACTTATATAAAGGAAAACCACATTTGTATATGATGTTTTCTACAAATTAAGTACAACTTTAAAAGGAAAGCGTTCAGCCGGTACATTCAGGAGTGCCCTGAGGCTAAAGGAATAGCAGTTATCAAAGTAATTCTCCTCACAGCCCAACATTAACTCCAAATCCAAAAAGCTAGAAGACAACTGCTTTGCACAGACAGTCAGGGCCATTTACATATTAACACTTCTCTACATTTTATCATAATTTTTCTTTTCCCATAGCAGGACTAGCTGCAGTCATAATCCCAGCATGTAATAGGCACAGTATTACTCCTCATTTCTACCCCACCATTCTGTGGGCTGCCCCTCAGCAAAAATAATTATGCCACAAACAGAGGCTTCTAATAAAAATGGAAAGGGCATTCAGACAAAAATGCTGATAAAGCTCAGCAAGGACAGACTGTCAACTATTAGGAATTAGAGAAGAAAAAAAAATTAAGAACCCACTGAAATTAATTTTGTTTGAATCTCAATACTCAAATCCTGTCACAATAACAGATTTTAGGACAATATTTAAAGTATAAATCAAGGGTTTCTTTTGACATCTAAAACTAGAAGGGTTATTAAATAGACAACTCAATTTATTAAGTCTGATAGCAGTACATGGGTGAAATAGGGGCGGGAAAGAGGAGCAAATGGGAACCAGTGCAGCATTTTTGCTTTCCTTGTTTTCAGAGCACCACCTTAAGGAACTTGCATTAGCAGGCAGTATCTTCTTAAATGTCTGACCTATCCCTCCAGTCATATAGCTCAGAATCTGGTGCCATGAATTTTTGCTAAATTATGCTATCCTTGCTCGCCTCTTAATTTTACGGTTTTCAACACAGATTTGCTTTCCTGTGGGAAAGAGATAAGAACCTGAGGATTTTAATTTAAGCTTTGGCCTTGTCTTATATTTTGCAAGATGGAGAGAGAAAGCAGCACTAGTAGGTGTTTTAAAGCCAACAAGCATTAGGTCCATTTTGTGACCAAATAATAAAAGAAATATGAATTTTCAATAATATGTATAAGGTGAGTTATTAAGGGTGATAGCTCAGGCTCCGTTCAATTTTCCTGTTCGTATAAATTCAATAAAATAGATGCTAACAAATTTCAAATTTAAAAATCATGCCTTATTCTTTAGCTATGAGATGTTGGTTGACACTCCATTCAGCAGTTGCTTTAATCTATAATAAATCAGTGTATTAGATGAACACATCTACAGGCTGACTTATTTGGGGGAAGCGGGAAAACATATCAGCTAAACAGCATTAATTCCTCAAAATTTAGTAATTAACACTCTGTACTATATTCAAGATATAATTAGCCTGCAGATTCTTTAATATCAGTTACCCATGAATTCGGGTTTTTTTTTTTAATTACCCATTCTTACTTCTAGTTAGTCATTCTCCCTGCCCTCTAGCTCCTCAATATCCTAGTAATTTTTCTCTTGATGTTTTAGTTCATGCACTCTCCACCCTATAGACTTAAGGTGATCCAATATACCTGTCCCATGCTGCTCTTACCCTCCTCGTGAGAGTTTTTTTCCTAATATCCAACCTAAACTTCCTCTGCTGCAACTTGAAACCATTGCTCCTTGTTCTGTCATCTGTCACAAACGAGAACCAGTCCAACTCCATCCTCTTTCAAACCACACTACAGGTAGTTGAAGGCTGCTATCAAATCCCCGCCTCTGTCTTCTCTTCTCCCTACTAAATAAGCCCAGTTCCCTTAGCCTCTCTGCAGAAGTCATGTCCCCCAGCCCCCAAACCATTTTTGTTACCCTCTGCTGGACTCTCTCCAACTTGTCCACATCCTTTCTGTACTGGGAGGCCCAAAACTGGACACACTACTCCAGATGTGGTCTCACCAGTGCTGAATAGAGGGGAAGAATCACTTCCTTCCATCTGCTGGCAATGCTTCTACCAGTGCAGCCCAAGGATGCTGTTAGCCTTCTTTGCAACAAGGGCACATTGTTGGCTCCTATTCAGCTTATTGTTCACTGTAACCCCAGGTCCTTTTCTGCAGACCCGGCCCCTTTTCTGCAGAGCTGCTCCAGCCAGTCATTCCTCAGCCTGTAGCGGTACATGGGATTCTTCCATCCTAAACGCAGGACTTTGCACTTGTCCTTACTAAACCTTCTTTTGGTCCAATCCTCCAGTTTGTCTAGGTCTCTAACCATGCTGTGAAGGGCTGGGGGGATAGCCTCTCCTGCCCAGGAGAGGAGTGGGCTCTCTGCAGGAGAAAGCACTATCTGCAGCGTGTTCTACTTTTTATAAAAAGCTGTGTATAATGCACCAAATGCCCTGATGGAAGATATGTAGGAGAGACCAGACAACAACTGCGCACCAGAATGAATGCACACCGGAAATCCATCAAAGACAGAAACACCCAATTACCGGTGGGGGCACATTTCTCACAGGAAGGCCACTCTCTCTCCAATCTCTCAGTCCTGATCCTCAAGGGAAATTTACACAACACATCCCAGAGACGAGCCTATGAGCTCCATTTCATCAACCTGCTGGATAGTAGAGATCAGGGACTAAACATAGACATTGGATTTTTGATACATTATAATCTGCCTGGCAACTGACTCCCCAGCCCAGCCCAGCCCAGCCCCTGGCTTGTTTACTTTTCATTCCATCCAGGAAGAGCACACACCAACTGCTGCAGCTTCCTTAGCCTGACGAAGGGTTTTTGAACCCGAAAGCATGCTTAATAACTATTCTCCAACCATTTGGGTTGGTCTAATAAAAGATACCAAATTCACCCAAGGAACCTTGTCTGTGTATAAACTAGAGTATTAAAGACCAGTTCTGTACTTGCCCATTCACCTCCCTTAGGTGAATTTCATGGGTTCTACCATAGATGGGTACTTGTGGACTGAATATTTTCCAGAAGCGTGGCTGCCCAAGTTACATATAAGAATCTTAACCCATGATCCTAAAGAAGACAGTCATCATACTCTGCTTACGTTGCGGTGTGGGGTGAGAAGTGGGGAGGAGGGAAAACATGGTACCTCTTCATTCGGAGGGACCGAATAAATTCTAGTACTAAAAAGCTGTCACATCTTTGGTTCTTGGTTTCAAAGACAGGAATTTAAATCCAACACAGCTAACATCATCCCTCCCAAGAAAGGGCTGGAATATCAGGAGGTAAAACTATTTTTTTCCAGTTCATCTCATGTTTATTATGAGCATTTTCCATTCTGAAGAACGTACATATAGCGTATGCCTCTTCCCCAGCAGGCTTTCAGTGGAAGCAGATTTTTTCTGAGGGCCATCTCTCCTTGTCAAATGCCTGAGGGAAGGCAAGGGCTACAGACAACTGTCCTCCTCTGGTTGAGTCAAGCAGATTCACAGAGTTGTTGCTTCTGCTGTGCCCTCAGAGAGGAGGAGAACGTACTTGAAAGTTAAACCTTGCTATCAACCTCTGGTACTTGACCAATACAAGCTGAATATGTACCCTTAGCAGCACCTGGTATGAGTGGCATCAGCTGCAAGAGTTGAAAAGTATGCCTGCAGAATAGATGGGCCTTAGTTTATAAGCCCAGGCCCTTCATTGGAGCTTTTACTGCTCAACACTTCAGCAGCTCCCAAACTTTACTCCCAGCCTTTGATCCTGATGTCTTGCTCCTGCCTTGCCCCTTACCTTGGGCCTCAGTGCCTTGCTCCCACTAACACCATCATGTGGTCTAGACTCCCCAGCTCCTGACCTCTGACCTGGAGAAGACTTGGGCATTGCTATGTACTAGGAACATAACTGGGATTCCCTGGTTCTGACCCATTGTGCAGTTTCAGGCCCTGATCTGGATTCCCTGTAGACACAGATACTGGTTTAACTCTGGGTTCCTCAAGACTCTTTATGCCCCAATCCTTACACTAATAATCAGAGGAACAACAATGTTTTCCTCCTTCTGAAGAAAGCTATTGGCAACTCAGTTCATTCAAGTTGGATTCATAGCATGTCATCAATGAGTACAGTATTGCAATTGTTCGAGGTTAACCCTGCACATGCTGGAAAACTTGCATCATTTATTTGTCTCTTGGGGCTATTTTTCAGAACCGTTATTCTTCCTGTATAATGTAACAAAAGCCAAGTTGGAGGGAAGGCAAAAAAACTCACTTTCCCTCAAGTCCTAACCAAGAGAAACTAATGACTTTTGGGGGAATGGGTTGACTTTCAACTATATTCCAGAATAATGCGTGTTCACTACAATACAGATGCTTTACTGACAGGGGAGAAAGAAAACCTATGAGCCTTTTCCCAGGTACTTTATAACGTAATATAATTACTTTCTTTTAGTAGGGATTGAGATATTCCAATAAACCTGAATCTAGGGATTATCAGCCTCGGTAAACACACTACAAATTCTATGCAACATGGATTGTGCCTTCCTAAATTTTGTTCAATATAAAGTCAATGTTTACACAATTAAAAATAGCTATTGCTACTACACGCAAGTTTGAGAGCTTCAGACTTTTCACTGACGTGATGCGACTTCTATCTCAAAGTATGTATAAACTTGGGGCCTTCTATAAACCCTTATTATTTGATAAATTCCATTGAAGACAGTAGGACTATTTGCTTGATTATAGACCATTTTGTGGGAAGTGGTCACAGGACTGTGCTTTTCATGTATTTTTGTACAGGAATTACATTTCATCCACCATTAAAATGAAATGTGTGAGTACACTGTGGTAACTAAGTAGTTCAGAGAAATACCAGAAAATAATCTGGATGCAATTTTTATTAAAAGACTAATAATACACACACACGCACACAAAATATAAATAATGGTGCCTTACCCCATGTTGCATATATAGAAGTTTTTATATTGATATTTAGTTATATATACTGCTTTTCTCAGTGCTATAATAGCTAATTTAAGCTTCTTCAAACATGGAAAGTTAACCTACGTATCTGTTCTGTATGTTATTTTATTTGTACCTACAAACATTACATGTGCTCTATACAAAGGAAGGATCAGGCCACAGCAACTGAAAGAAAAAAGTTCCCTTCCAACTGGTTCTAAGTGGAGCACTACATACATAATGTACTCTTAATGCACAGAGAACTGAAATGCATGAAGGGTACTCCCTCCCACAGGGTGACCAAGCAAAGCAAATGTATCAGAAAAAGGCAGAGGTTCACAGGTTTGTGAACCTAAAAGCCCTGTTATGCTTTAAAGCACCTTGTCACATGGATGTCATAACCTATTATGAACATTAAAGGTTAACTGCAAAGAAATTCTCAAGCCTGTTAACCTGAATGTGTGCCAATTATGCCCCAAATGACCATGCTCAAATGGGCATTCACACATGAACAAGTGAGAACTAGCCTCACATTTCTTTTTAGGTTACACAGTCATGTCATGGCTCCATTTCAGTTGCACGCCCACAGATGACAAAAATCCTCCGGAGCACAGTGGGTCTTGGGCACAGCGTGTGATTTTTAAAGACTCTTTTGGCAACATTCATGCCCATGAAAGGAGAAGATACCAAACTCTTTCTGACCCACTGCCATGTTTCATGCAAGTTTTTCCACTACTTGTGATCACACAGGTGATACGTTATCATCTGTTGTTAGCGTAGCATTAATAGATTCCTAGACACTTTAGAAGCAGTTAAGATAAGGTGCCTGCTCTAAAGAGCTCACAGGCTAGAGAGTGTGTCAAAACAGAGCAGGCTGGCACAACTAGATTAAAAGAAAAAAAAAAACAGTTTAGTTTAACTACATATGTGCCAAATGTCTCTTATCCTGGGCATTCAGACATTGATAAAGTTGCTATTCACCTTTAAGACCGACTTGAAAATACTTGGATATAGCGACATCGTCCCCTGCCTTTCCCCCAACAAATATAAGCCAAAAAATGAATAAGAAAATCTAGTCCCAAAAGCAGTCATTTTTAGTTGGATCTTTCCTATATCCAAATTGGAAGCCTCACCTTCTGAGTTTATGAATAAAGCAAAAAAGCCTTTTAGGGTCAAGAAAAAAAACTCCCACAGGTTTCCTGCCTGGCAGCCATTTCTTTCAGAAACGTTGAAGACTTTGTGTCCACTAGACTTTTTTGGGAAAAGCTCCCACTCTGGCATTACTGCAGCTATGCTATTGGAAAAGAGACTGCCCTCTAGTCATTTCCATGGGACACTTTGGGTTAGGACAGGTCTTTCAGAATACATTTATCCTGATCAAAGGTCAATATTCTCTGAAGTTACTAGTGATTACAAGTGTCCACATTTAGTTTTCTGGTGTCCAAATTAAAGAATTTTTTAGGACTTTTTCACATACCATTGAAAAAGTGCCCCAAATTGGATACTCAAAATAGTCACTTTTGGAAAATCCTGGCTCTTATCTTTTTTTTTTTTAAGAATTAAGTTGTATTCAAGAATCCTCATCCAAAGGAGGCATTCAGCTCAATTTAATTTTTAGCCAAGTAAACCTTGGATGCAACAAGGCACTATTTAAGATTGAAATAAAATCTAACTCCTAACAGTTTTCCCTCTACTTTTTAAATATCTATGAAGAAAGACAACTAGCTGCAGTTTCTGTGATAGGATACTTTACAGCTGCTGGTTATGTGCAACAAGTGTACAACACTATAAAAAGCCCAAGACTAAGCCATTGCAAAAATATTTGTTGGTTAACACTAGCGACAAGTCAAGCTGTTTTGGAAACACCCATTGAGCTGAATGGAGCCATTTGTTCCACTGAGTGCTGAGATATTAATGAACTTTCAAAAGGCTCTTAGATCCACAAGGAGTTAACAGTTGGACAAGGGACTTCTTAGAAAGACATATAGTGTGTGAAATTCAAAACACCACTAGCATAAGTAGAAAATACTGTGAAAATAAGTAAACAGACACCCTTATTGAACATGAGTATAGTTCATGCTCTTATTCCCATTTTTTTCCACAGGGATTAAATATGAATATACAGGCCCAGAAAAGTAGATGTGTATCAAACTGTGTTACCAGCTTGATTCATGAATCAAACTGTGCCCAAAACAACCATAGATAAATAGCTAGATGGCTCCAAAGCTTCATTCCTACCCTCTCCCCAGAAGTCTGCTTGCAGTCTACAGGGACCTTAATCCCAATCTTTGTCTGAAACCATTCCAGAAGAGAGACTCCTCAAAGCTTTTCATTTGACATGATCCAGGCTGACCTGCCCCATGACCTGATCTCAGCTATACAAGTTTCTGATGTGCAACCGTCAGTAATTACTCTGACTAGTTCCCTGCCAGCCAGCTAAAATAGCTGAGTCTCTAGCCACTGGCCAAAGGCAACAGCATCACACAAACTCTAGATACAAGACTCAGCAAGTCAGAAGCATAAAAATGATTTAAGAGCAAGATGGCCCTTTCCAGGAAAAAGAAATCCCAAGTGTAGTTATTCCACTTCCCTTTATTTCTGTTAACTTTGCAGGCCAGTATTACAGTGCTATGTGCACTCTGTGTGTGTCATTCTAGGGCTAGTAGTGTGGAAAATGCATTGTTTAATAAGACCATTGTAATGACATGCTACATTTAAAGAACACACATATTAACCTTTTTATTTTATTTTTTAATAGCCTACCTTCTCAAACCAGTCCTGTTGGAACATCTCACATTGTTCTACTTCCTCTGCTCCATCCCACAACACGGGAACACACTCTATTCTCTCTCTTTCACACTAGGCATTTTTATGCAATTCATACTTAAATCTTAACAGTATAGGTAAAGCTCCCATTCTTCGAACTACTAGTGTATATGAAATAAAGGCAATTTCAGAGGGGCTAAAACACAGGGGAGTGCAAGTCTTCCACAGCCTGAGAAATAAACCCATCTCCTCCTAGCCAACTAGCCCACCAGGCTACAGAGTCAGTCTCCTTGTCTGCCATGAGATTCGCTAACTGAAAGAGGGCAGAGCCAAAAACTGTAACCACTTGGAGATAAGGAGCTGCCTAATTTTGTGGATGCTGAGGCTTAAGCTAAATCATCAGATCTCACTTTGGGAGTCAAAAAAGCACAGTCATGTAGAAATACTGCTGAATTTTGTTATTTTCTTTTTGAGGGGGAGGGGACCCTTCCTCTGAATGCAGTACTGGCCATTTAAAGCAGGATACCTAACAAATGAGAAAAATGAGAGAATGGGCATGGCAAATCCATTGCTCTTATGCAGAAAGAAGTGTGTCAGTACAATAATCCTATCGGTGAAGAGGGACCAACAACTCATTTTGTAAATTAAGTGATGCGTTCACTGGCACCTCCGCATGGACCTTCATTCAACACACTAACAGCGTAGAAATTGGCCATTTTTTCTATTGAGAGACAGAATAGGAGATGCAATAACTTGTGACACCTAAAAGGCATACGAAGGAGGAAACGTTGGGATATTAGTACAAGATGGAAGTGAACTAAAAATCTCTATCATCATTGCAGAAAGTTCTTTGTGTTGGCTGGGGCAAAGAAAAAAACAGCTAACAATTGTTTAAAGGAGACTGCCTGTCTTTTATAGCTGCCCTCCATCTCCAATGTTTAAGGACAACCATGTAGCACTTGGCCATAGCTGCAACACAGAGATCTTCAGCCAGTCAGGTGTTTTCTTTATTAGTTACCCAATGGATGAAGTGGATTGAGACTGAGGGCAGCAGGGTGGGAGCCTGAGCATGCAGCCTGCCCCCACCCTGTGCACAGATCTAGGGGGGCATGGGTCCCCACTTCCCCCCTGGAAGTGTGCACAGCAGCAGCAAGCTGGCCCCATCCCCCAGATGAGCCACCTGCGGCCCCATCCTGCTCCCTGCCAGGGCCCTGAGGCCCTGGGCCCCATGACTGCCAAGTTGGGCAGCAACCCCAGCCCACCCCAACTCCCTCCCTCCCTCCCTGTGGGGGCCTCAATCACTCCAGGTACATGCACACATGGCACCCCCTGCCTGACCACCCTCCTCCCGCTTTCCCCAGCCCCTTGTAGGCTGGAACCCTGCCAGCCTGCAGAGAGCTCTTTGCAAAACTGCGAAATCACAGGTTTCTCCATTAAAATGAGAAATCCATGGTTTCATCTGGTAAAAGGGGGAAAACCCCTGGTTTTCTCCATTTTTCCATAGGAAGCAGAAAACCCAGATCCCTGCTCACAAGTAGTGTAGAAAGGCCAACAGGCAAAAGGACAGCAAAACGATGGGTCTGCAAAGAATGCTACTAGGTAGCTTACATAAGCATGGTCAGGTATTTTATCAGTCAGACTAGTGACTTTGCAAAGCTCAGAGCAGGGGCACAAAAACCAGCTTACAAATAAAGCATGTGAAGCACAAAACCATTGATGAAGTAATGAGACTGAGATGGAAGGCAATATATAACCTCTGAGGAGGAGGAAGAACAAGCTAGACAGAAAAAACAAAGTAGTTCTGCTGGAGGCCTGTATAGTTAACAGCATAATCAGAGCAGGACAGCAAGCACAAGAGAATTGTGAATGTGAACATCAGTTGATAAAGGGTTGGATAAGCATCACATAGGTAGACCTTTATTTAGAGTAGCTATTAATTGGTTGTGATTGTATGTTAGTGAGAAACATCACAAAGATGACACTACAGAAGGGTTTTTAAAGGGTTTGTGCCCTCTTAAAAATAGCATAGTAAAGAATTTCAAGTTAAGTTAAAAAGTCTGATCTTGACTACTTTTGTTGGAGGATCTCTTGAAAATCTCAGATATTTATTTCATTGTAAAAAGCCTGAAGTATTGAGTCTTTGACAGGAACTTGCTTCATTTCAAGTATCCATTAAATGATTAACCCACACCAAGTTTTTCTTAGACAGCTTAAGACACTCTTGCCATCCCAGCCTTTGGTTTCTTAAAACTTTATAGTTTATTTGTTCTCCAGTCAGTCTAAGTTTCTAGTGTAAAAAACAAACAAAAAAACCCACCCCAAAAAGTTCAACAAACTTGCCAGGACTTCAAACTAAAGAGAGCAAGCCCACTCCCAATTACAGGTCTCAAACAAAATACTACCAGTTTACATGTTACACAATCCAATAATTTATCAAAACCAGTGCTGCTTCATCAGGAGAATCCTGACTGGTTGACTGCACTGTTAAGTGCCTAATATTCAAGACATCCCTTGGCTAGAAACAGTAGCATACCTAAAAAGGACTGAATGGGGCATCAGCCCCACATGCCAACTTGGAGTGGGTGGGGGGAGATGCAAAAATAGCAGCACCCACTGTGCTGCTGGCCCAGCCACTGCCAGTGGAAGCCCATCTGCAGCAGCTGCCAGGGCACAGAACTGCCCAGTTACTCTTCTGGTTAGAAATGTCTCATACTTTCAGTGAAAACCATAATCGCTCATTAAAAATAATGTAGACATCTAGACATCTCGCTGTCATTTTTCAGATCTACTAACAAGAAACTCCTTGGAGGTTATCAATTCCCAATCAATGCTCTACAATTTGACTACTGAATAAACCTGGACTTGTTAAATAATTGTTTTCTGTGACGAATTATTTTGTCCAACAGAAAAAGAAACAAAGAAACAAAATCCCAACACCATCCCCCTCCACCCCCCCCCCATCATACATTTCAAGAACATCAGGATGGCAAAAATCAAGCATTCAAAATTCTTACCCTGTCTAACTTTCCTGTGAAACCTTGCAACAGACCCTGTGTACAAATTCATTATGACAAAACCTTTAATTAAGTGATTGCATACTTCCTCCTCCTGAGAACCAGTGGATTGCATGGGTGCTTCAATTCTGGCATTTCCTAACTTGTTGAGCTCAGGACTTTGCAGTTTGGTAAACGCAAAAAAAAAAAGACAAGGCGAAAACGGAATCAAAGATAATTCATTACTGTTCTGACTCTCTGGCTGGGCTTGTTTATAGAGAACAAAACAGAACACTTCAGTAGTAGCAGTCTCATCCTCCATGAAATAGAGCCACCAAATCTGCCAACACTTGGCAAGTGGGTTTCCACAATTTTTTTGCTGATGGAGAAATGCAGAGGCTGTTGCTAGGTTCAGTTCTAGGGGCTGAACAGGAACTCATTCTAGGAGGTTTTAAGACCCTTTTGTCTTTCCCCCACTTCCAAACTTGCCATCCCCACTCTGCTCCTATCAAATTGCTCCTTCTCCCCCACCTCGATTCTATCTATTGGCAGATTTCTTCAATTGGAAGTGATTTGGCTTGACTACACTCTATCAATCACACTTTGTCCAAAGCCTTGTAACCTTCATTGTCCTAGAGTAACAGCCATCTAGATGATTTGTTAACTACGGTTTTTAACGTAGCTGGGCTTTGGTCCGTTAACTGCTCTATATATTAGAGCCAATGCCTTAAGCTAATCTAGAAAATGAACTACATCCTTTCATACTGCTTCAGAATCATTTTCCAGTCTGGAGGTATTTGTTAAAGTGAGGCTAGATAAATGCATTATATAGTGAAGCAAAATTCAGGTACCTTGAATACTAGGATGGGACACCAATCACTCTGTGCTTACATGAAGATACCACAGGGTGCACAGGCAGGCTATTCAAATCTCAACATGTCACATTCTTAATGAGTTTCAGCCCTTCTTGCCCAGAAGACAACTACATATTCATTTACATTATCAAGAAAGTCTGCAGATTCAAAAAACTGAAACAAGATTTTTTTAGAGTCTATTTACAGATATCTTTTATTGAAGTTATCTGCAGTTATCTTTATCAAAGCCTCATCTTTTAGGCTTCAATATTCAAGTCAATAATGACCATGTGAATACCATGATGTTCAAAGACCGTAAACGGTTGCAACTGTTGAGCTTGCATTTAACTGAATATTGGAACTTGCTTAGGCACATTAAATAACTGTGACTGTCTTTAGATATTAAGGTAAGTATTTTCACTTTCAAAAGACTGATTCCTTCAGTTTGGAATGGTGGGGAAAGGCTTTTTTAAAGCATGCACATATTAGAAGTTGGTACAAAAGACAACATATGTCAGGCCATAAGATGACTATTTTGATTTAACCTCCTTGGGCGTATCCAGATGAGTGTAGATGTGTGGTATATGGTGCCACAGACCCATTAGCAGTGCCACATACAGCACACACGACACATGCAGGCATTCCCTGGGCTCCTACTTTGAAGGGGAGGAGGTGCGGTTTGACCTTGGGGTCAAAAAGCCCCACATCTAAAAAATCTGGGGCAGTGCACATAGAGGCAGCATGTGCTGTCCAAAACTGGTGCCTGCTTCAGAAGCACTACGATTGCAGCTCCCGGAAGCCCACAGGACCCCAGGTAAAGCTGCTGGGATTAGCACCGTTGCCGGTCCCAGCCTCCCCTGCACCACCCAGGGCAACGTGCCACACACGAGAGTGCATATGGCATGGGTGTTCCCTGGGGACAAGTAGCAGCGCACATGGTGTGCCACAGCTACTCGTCTCCAGGGAAACACACATTACTGCTTGTGGGAAACACACCCCTTATGTCTTCCAAGCACGTGGCACCATCACCCTCAAAGAGCCAAGAAAAATGCCAACGCCAGAACTGTACCAAATTACATTAATCTACAAAAGACCTCAGAGACACCAAGGTTTTATTTGATTCACAGTACTCAAACAAAGATATGTTTTCCTTTTTTTTGGTAAAGCAATTATACAATTTATGCCTCAGCGTAAGTAATCTGAGATGCAGGTTTTTCTCTGAATAACAAATTGGCTATGGCAAAAAAGGCTTGCTGTTTCAGAATACGCAAAAATTATGGAAGATGGGACTATCCCCTCGTTCTGCCTTTTGTCCTTGCCTACCAAGCACAAACTTCTGTGGTTCAGACCCATTTGTGCTGGCCAGGTTTATACCTTTAAAAAGACCTGAAAGCAACACATGTTCACTATACTTGATTTTGGAACTAAAATCCACAGTCACAAACAGAGCCAGATAGGCATCAATAACTGGTTGGTAGCATAGAAATGCTTTTTTTCCCCCCTAATTCCAGTGTTGAAAAACCAAAAAAAAAGCTACCTCAACAAGCCGAAACACTAATGCTTACAACAGTGAAAGCAGTAGTGTTCTGGAGAGAACACACATACGGAGCAAACTAACCACAGAAGCTGCTCCTTGCTCAGGCTTTGTCTCTATGAAGCTGTCTTGCCTCATTAGTATTAAACATTTATATTAGAATAACTCCTGGAGAACAATGAAGTCAAGACTCTACTGAAGTAGACATTGCAAAATCCATAACAAGGAGATTGCAACCCTCTCCCCCCACCCCATATTTACTTGAATACAAGACAAAGATCCCCCTCACCTTCCCAATTGGCACGGGGGAAAAAGCCCCTCATGTTATAATCTCATACAAAGAAACCTCATTTAATATATCACATATCTTTAAACAGCTAACAAAGCAGCATGTGCTCAGCAATGGAAACCAACTATGAAGTTGATTAGATGCAGCCAACATCAAACATGACTATAAACTAGGGCTGTGTGAAGCTTCAGTAACCAATTCGATTCGGAGGAGATTCAGCCTGATTTGGCAATCGAATCTCTGAATCCAAATCGAATCGGGAGACCCACTAAAAGATCTGAATCAAATCGGAAGCCTCTAAATTGATTTGGAGAGAGATTCAGAAGGCTTGCAGCAGGTTCCAACAGGGGTTTTGTCTTTACAACTCTGGACACAGCTGGTAAATCTGTTGTGGTGGGCAGGGAAGGGGCATGGGGGGGAGGGGAGGAGGTGCAGATCAATGGCCCCACAGCGAGGGAGGGATTGGAGCTGAGACAAGCTGCCCAGGCGGGGTGGGGGGGCATGTGCCCTGGGGTAGGGGGGCTCCCACCACTGCATGCCACCATGCCCCGCTGGTCCAGGAGCTGCTCTTCTGGTGGCTCCTCTGGCAACTCTTGCCAACGGTTCGGGAGGGCATGGGAGCAGGCGTGTGCCCTCAGATCTGTGCGGAGTGGACTTGGCTGGGCTGCACTCCAGGAGGCTAAATCCAGCCGCCCATCGCCAGGCTGCACTCAGCGGGGTGGGCAGAGCCAGGGCTGCACTCCAGGCGGCAAGCCCCCACTGCCGGGCTGCACTTTGCAAAGCGGGCAGAGCTAGGGATGCACTCCTGGAGGCTAGCCCCAGCCACCTGCTGTTGGAAGTGCAGCCCTGGCTCCTCCCACCCTGCAGAGCGCAGTCTGGCCCAGCCTGCCCCACGCAGATCCGGGGACACACAGCCACTCCCATGCCCTCCTGAAACGGTGGCAAGAGCCACCAGAAAGGCCACCAGAAGAGCAGCTCCTGGACCGGTGGTGTGCAGTGGCACTCAGTGGCTGGAGCCCCACTTCCGAGTCCCATTCCCCCCCACCCTGGCTGAGCAGCTTGTCCCAGCCCCAGCCCCAATTCCTCCCTCGCTGTTGGGGCATTGATCTGCCTCCCCCCCCCTCCCCCAAATGCGCCTTCCCTCCCCACTCCACCCACCACAAGACTTACCAGCTGGAAGCAGCTGTGTCCATTGTTGTCAAGGACTGCTGCCTGTATAGTCAATGGCCAAATCTGTGCCGTATCTCTGAATCCAAAGCAAATACTTGCTGTTTCGCACAGGCCTACTACTACTATAAAGCACTTGGCCCATATTGGACAAACATGCTGATGAGAAACCTACTGCAATAATAGATTGGTGTAGCCTGTTTGAATAAGATACATAGTATAGTAAAAGCTGTGTTAACCGGCATTTTACTAACTAGAAAACTCTACTATCCAGCATGCACGTCAAGTATTTCTTGAGCAAGGCCAGAGGGTAAGGGCAGCGGCTCCACTCTGCAGGCCACACAGGTGATGCCCACCCAGCCGGATGGGGGTAGGGGAAGGGGGGGAGGAGTTTGCATGTAGCAGCAGCTGCCACTGCCATCTACCACCTCACACCACATGCAAGCCCATATAACTAGAATTTTTAGATAACTGGCACCCTCCTTACCCCACTCATGGCAGATAACAAAGCTTTACTATAATGTCTATCAAGTGCAGTTCCCCTCAGTGCCAATTCTTTTTCAAGTCACGGTGAGTCACTACAATACCTACATTTCAACTTCCTTTTCACTCCCACAGCTTAGTTCTGCCTTTCTTTCCCATTTCCAGCTATTTCTGTTTGTTTACCAGCCTTAAATGCCTGGCAAACATCACCAATCAGGTCCCAAAACAGTTCACCCAGAATCCCCCTGTTGCCCCCCTCTCTTAGCCTGTTACATATGATTAGTGTGGCCCTGCTTCCATCAGGTGAAGCTGGACCAGGCTGCCATGACCTGGGACCTTCTAAGGACTAGTGACAAGAACATCTGGTTCCAGTCACGAGTACAGAGCTAATTAGCACGTGGATATTTTATGGACGGTATCTGGAGTACACACACATACTGAGGCAGTACTAAGCTGTGGGGTCACCATGGCTTGAAGTCCAGTTGACTCTGGTGGTACACAGCCTAATGAACTGTATGGTAAATCACAAGCCTTTGTCTTGGGACTAATATCACGCATAGTCTGTATTATGTATAAGCAGGTACCAAAGTGCTGCTTTAAAGTGTGTTTATCAGGGGTGTGAGAAATGGGCTGTATTTTATTTGGATTCGGCCCGAATCAGGGACAGTGATTCGATTAGTTGATTCAGATCACTGTCCCCGATTCGATTCGGCCGAATCCAAATCTGAATATTCAATACTGATTCGGATAATCAGCAATTTGGCCAGAGACCCAGCTTTACTTGTTTTTTCTACATACCTCAAGGTACCAGGCACAGCTTGTGTATGCTGCAATGCTGGGGCAGATGGAGCATCCCACAGGAGCATGGGCTCCCCTCCACCCGGCTCAGCGATCAGCCGCAGGGGGACAGCCCCAGGGGGCCCCCAGGTGCCCCCCCAGACCCAAGAGGCACCAGTTGCCAAGCCGGGAGGGCCTCCCAGGGCACTCCCCAGCAGACCAGGAAGTGGACCGGAAGTGCTTCTGGTCCACTTCTGGGTCGCTGCTGAGTGCACTGGGGACCCCCCACACTCCTATGGGATGCTCCATCCTCCCCAGAATCTCAGCATGCACAAGCCTTCTGCTACCTTGAAGTATGTAGAAAAAACATTTAAAGCTGTGTCTGTGTCTGAATCGTTGAATCTCTCCAAATCGATTCGGAGGGTTCCAATTCAATTCGGAGAGATCAAAGGGTTTCCTGATTCAATTTGGATTTGGAGATTCGGCCACTGAATTGGGCCAAATCAAATCAGGGATCAAAGCTTTGCACAGCCCTAGTATTTATGGAATTCTTGTGCTAAAACTTGTTACTATTTCAAATATAGATAACACGCATCAATCCTGGATGAATGAAGTATATCGGTACTACACGCAAATTACTACAACCATGTTTAATTTCAAGGTAATTGTTTTCAAATTTGCTTCTTCTCACTTCCACGTGCTCAAGGAGAACAAAGTGTGACAGCGAGGACAGGGAGAAGGAGGCTACCAGGGAAAAAATTTGGAGGGAAGCAGAGGGCAAATTTATAGTTCCCTGCTGTAGCAGTGGAAGGGGGACAAATTCAAGGCAAACCTCCAATAACGAGATACTATACCTGGAAAATTGTAACAGATTTATAGATTTTCCAAATATAAAATCTAATTATTGGGGGGCATCTTCTAGTTGAGTAAATACAATTTTATAATTGTCATGGAAAAGCCCATCTCCCTTTTGCTGAGTATAAATAGGGGCTTATAGCCACTGGAGTTTTTAGCCACATTATGTACATCTCCTTCAGTCCTGCCAGAATCAGGTCCGGTTTGTAGTAAAGTACACAAAGTTGTGATTGTGTTCAGTAGTGTCAAGAGTCTCAAGGTCATGCAGTGCTCAATGCAATTAACATAGTAGTCACTCAACATATGGAGGGGTGGAAAGGAAGTGACAGAGGGTCAGTTTCTTGAAATTCAAGACTCCTAGGCTGTAGTAACCTGACATACACATTCACACATTTTTTAAATAACTTCACTGAGTCCAGCTAAACCGTATTAACAGATTTATCCAATAACATGCAAATTTGGGTTTTAAAAAAAAGCCTTAAATCAAAGCTCTCCGTGATTTAGACTTCTCTGTTAATGGTATCTGCTAATGACCAAATATTTAAATGCAAGTCTTAGCATACATCAATGCAAACAATATAATAATCTATTGGAGATAAAGAAGTCAGTTAAATAGACATCCGTCATTGGATGTGTGCATGATGGTTCAATAGCTTAAAATAAAATATTCATTTTAAACTAAAAAAATCTCCCCAAAAGGTACAATGATTAGGGGAAAAGAAGCAGTCTGCTATAGCTTCTTAAGGATTGGTGATACAAGCTGCAATACATAACTTGCAGAAGTGTTTTTTACCTCCAGATATTTTGCCTTCTACAAACAGATCTCCAGAATTTAATAAGAAATAAAATAAGAGGGCCCTAAGCATCATCTTTTTTAGATGTAATTTTAACTTTCTTACACAATGTTACAGCAAGGATTAGCCTTTTTCTAAGAACTATTTTATAAGAATATTCCAAAAAACCCAATCCTATTGAAAATGATACTATCTTAATTCCATTAAAATGTCCCACTGGCCCACCATTCAGTTGTGACAAGATCATGAGGCAGATACTATTGTGTGTGCAAGATAAGCCAAAATAAATGGAAAGAACCTAAACTTTATTCAGGCTAAATGGTTTTCAAAACTTGCAGCTGAAAGATTTTTCTTTGTTACATATATTACACCTGCATTGGCAGGTCACCTGCCAAATTAGAATGCTTCAAACTAGCATGATCATTTGTTACCAATATGACAAAATTAACTGAACCTCAGGCTAAATCAAAGTATCCTGAAACTTCAGTACCTTTACCCAGCATGAACATACCATTTTATTAAATAAATAAATAAATAAATAAATAAATAGAGGGGGTGGGAAACAACTTCCCACAACATACTACTCTCCATCTGTATCTTATTCTTGTGTAAGTCATGTCAATAGGACCAACATGCTCAGAATACATTCTTATGTGCTTTGCTGGCATCAGGGCTACAATGTTCAGGATCCTGTATGAAGCAGTACTTAAAAGTTGTTTTAGAGAGGAGTTTATTCGCTTTCCAGTTTAAATGAAAAGACATGACACCAAATCCAATTACTCCTCTGGAGTACCCAACACTCAGGAAGCAGATCCATGAATTCATCTGTTCAAAGAAGAAAAAGGAAGAGGAGAAATGGGGTTGTTTGAGACAGCGTCAGACATTTCACGGCTCTTGCAAGCTGTTTTCTGGGACAGTGCAAGCAAACATTTTGCATTCAGATTTGCGTATCTACTAGCTGAGTACTAGTTTTGTGGCAAATATTTTAGAACAGTTGACTGAAGAGTCATTGAGACTTGTCCCTCAACAAGCAATAGGTCTAAGTCTGGGTAAGCATGAATGCTAACTCATCAGCTAGACAAGGTTCTTTGACTAGATGTGATATCTTTTATTAGACCAACTAAATAGTTGGAAAAAACGTTCTTTGCAAGCTTTTGGGCACAAACACCCTTCGTCAGGCACTGGGAGACTCTGCTGGTGTTATGGATTCTCCAAGATAGAAAAGAAGCTAATTTACAACGTGCAGGTCTGTGAAAATGCAAATGAGTGGAAGTTTGGAAGACAGTGGGTAGACATGGGGGCGGGGAACCAAGGGAGGGAGATGCGTGAAGGAATGCAAGTGGTCAGTTGGAGGCAGGTTACCTGGGGTACCAGATGTTAGGCAGGTTGTAATGTGTCATAAATCTAATGTCTATATTAAGTCCATGATTTTTTGTATCCAGTAGATTTATGCAGTGAAGTTCATTGGCTCATCAGCTAAGCATCTGAGGTTTACCCATCACTCTTAAAGATACATCCACATGATTTATCAAGTTAATTAAGTGTTACACAGCTTCAGTACCCTACACATTTACTTAATGGTGCATTGGAAAAAACAATCTTTTAATCTCACAGCATACCAAAAAACCTACCAGCTTTGCTGACATTTGCATCTGTTTTTTTTCTTTCCCCCTCTGTGAATTAACTTACTCTATGGTTCAACTTCATTTATTATACGCCCCTTCCCTTCCTTCCAAGCCATGTGAATATTCATGGTGTTGACCCAAATCGTTTCTTTAGTTCCCACTGCTTCATTTTTACAGAACAACTCAAAAGCACCTGGTACCTGCAACAGTCTGGACACTCTTCTTTCTAGCTTTACGTTGTGTATGCCGATTGACAAGGGTGCACATCCACAAGTCTTTCTTTGATATCCCTTCTAACTAGACTGGGGTATGGCTTAGTCAAGAACTCAGCAAGGACCAGACTATTTAAACACTCACAAGGGTCCAAACTGTTTCCAAACTAGGTGAAAGTGATACAGATTATTCCTGGCTGACATCTAAGGATCATTTCATAAGCATCAACAGAGGCATAGAAACTACTACTCTTTACTGCTGGTCGCTGCATACTTCTAACTCGAATGCTATTTGACAAGTGTGTCATACTTGTGTGCCAGAATCATGATCTGCCACATCAAGTAGCTAGAGGAACAGACATAAACAAACTTCAAGCAAGCCAAGACTGCAGTACTGTTCTTTTTCCCTTTTTTTACTCCAGTCAATTTTTGCTGTTACTACTAAGCTCCTTCATCTAGTTGGCCAGAGGGCTTTGAAAAAAATGTTGGTATGCACAACACATGTGATGGCTTTTAAATTCTGTGTAGTATCTTCCTTCCTGCTGCTAGGCTTAATTTCTTATTCAAGTGCTGCCTTTTTAAAATTTACGAGAGAAAAGAAGACTTTTGGAAAGAATTAAATGCCGGACAGAAGACTCCTACACTCTCATAAAACTTCTTTTACTTTACAAAACAGGGACAATCTGGTGTATAAGTAATGCAAGATCTCTTCTTGGTGTTTAGATTTTACCTATTGGGTAATCATCTGTTATATACAGAACGCTGCTAGCAGCTATATATTATCCTTCAAATATAACTCATCCTTCTAAATTCTTTAAACATTACAAATATGAATTATTCCTTTTAAGAGAGATACAGTTGAAGCTTACCATTGGCCAAGCATTATAAACAGTTTTTCAATTTTTCATGCAAATAACACCCTACCCTAAATGTGTGGGGAAAGGAGGCATGGACAGTTTTTATCATAACTGCTTTCCACCTCGGTAATTTTTATGCAGCAAAGGCCATGTTTTGCCTCTGGGGAGAAAGAGAGCGACACTATATTACATGGAAAAACAATCAGACGAAAAATTAGCATGTGCCAAAACAGCTTTTTAAACCATTACATTCATAGACTTTTCTCTCATTTTTGCTAAGAGCAGAGAGGTCACAACATATTAAAATCATCTCCAATAAGACACTTTTTTCCCCTTTTTTTTAAAGCAAAAGATTCACATGTTGGTTTTCCCCATTAAAAATCCTGATTTCTCACACTTACCCTACACATTAGAGTGGTGCCATTACTACAAGAGTTTAAGAGTTCAGGATTTCTGTCAGTTCATTCCATACAGATTTATTAACTTAGCCATGGTGCTTTGTTCCAAGTTGAAGTTGAACATAAAGGTCTTACTCAGCAAGGAAGCACAAAAAACCCAAGCCCATGTAATGTACAATCAGTCCAAGTTAAAAAACTGAATAAGGGAGAGAATTTAGACACTGCTGTACCTCCTGTAAAATTATTCCCCATCTTATCTCCAATATGCATCTTATTGTGATCACAAGTGTCAAAATTTTGACTAACACAGAAAGGTTGAGCAATCTGATTGCTTGTGCAGTCTACATGATGACTGCTAGTGAGCCGAACCCATTGGCATGAAAGGTGCATCCAACTCAGCTAATGAGGGGCCAGAGAACACAGACAAGTACTCAGGACAGGGTGTAAGAAACTCAACCAGTAAAGGGGTACAGGTCAGAGTAAAAGAAGTGCCAGCTTGAACTGCCTGGAGCCTGAATTCCAGTGTAAAATTTTACCTCATTACCCTGCCAATAATATACTTTACCAGAGGTCCTGAGGGATCCTGAGATCCTACCACTATTAGTGGCAATAAATTGGTCTAAGTACTCTTACATTAGGGTCTCCTAAAACTCTCCAATATAAAGAGGAAGATTGCAGTAGCTGAACCCAGGGCTGGACCTCTTTTGTCTGGCAACCTCAACCACTGCAAAGAACCATGACAATGCACCTTTTAACCTTTTTTGTGATATAACTATGTTGATATCTATTCATTTTGCATAAGCCACTGCATACGTGTCAAAGTTTCAAGATTCAGCCCTTAAAAATGAACACTCTCAATTTAAGCACATTTCTGTACGAAGTGGGAGCACAGAAAGTCAATTTTTCACTTTGCTCCATGCACTGACATTAGATAACATCACTTTCAGTTTCCCTTGCTTACTTACTGCTCAGAAATATAAAAGCCATTATTAAGAAACCACAGAAATCGGCAGAGAGTTTCAGAGGTATTTCAGAGGTAAGTTAGACCTCTAACAAGGTTTGATGGGCAGAGTTATACTGATAAAAGTGTTCGTTACATCACTATAAACCATACCCCATTCTAACCAAGCTGACTGCCCATTTCTAGCTGTAAGTGCCTCTTGCCCTATGAAAGTTCATACTGCTGGAAAGTGGGTAGAAGGCAGGGCAGGGTGGCAAGTAGGTATCTTTTCCTTTAAATTTCTACTCCTACTCTTCACAGCCAGCCTGAAAAATGCTTATTTCCAAACATAATGATCACAGTACAAATTCCCATAATTTTAAAGTCCTATGTTGCAAGTCAAGGCTACATACGCCACTCCAAAACAGGCAAAGAAGTTCTCCATGCGCTGCCTTTCCACCTAGAATATTGGCAAGAACAGCGTATACCACACTAGTTTAAAAACAGATTTTCAACTATTTAAACTTTATACAAGTTAGTTTGCCTCGTTAGTGTGGACTAAACAGAAGTAAGTTTAGAAACTGCAGTTCAATGCTGTGTAGTTCTCCTTATTTTAAAGGACTATATCACCATACATGGGCCAGGCAAAATGCCAACTAGAGCCACTTGAAGGGTTTGCTAACTACTATTATTAATACTACTACTACTACTACTGCTGCTACTAAATATTATTTAGTTGGTCAATAAAAAGATATCACATCGCCCGAAAGAACGTTGCCTGCCTTTGCTACAGATCTACATACATGCGCGCACACATGCAATTGCTGTCCTACTAGATATTATAAACCAGGTATAGTTACTGATTGAAATCTAGCAAAATGAAGTTATTCAGCCTCCCCCTGTTGAAATATATTCTTGAGGGTTCTGTATTCAGAACATGACCCATCTTTCCTTTGTGTCATACTGCACACCGAGGTATTTTGGAGATCATATTATTCAGCTGCATCAACATACTGAAAGGATACTTCCCCTCTTCTCAGCACGCTTAATTTTGTGCACACATTCTTTATGTTTGAGGAAGGAAATGCCTCTTCCTCAAAGTGAAAAAAGCCACCAAAAACAGGTCTTGCCTCCTCAGAAACCCAGGCCAGGTGTTACATCCTCTCAACTTCAGCATCAGGCCAGGCCAGCTAATCTGTAGGTTCACTCGTTAAGGAGATAAAGGATTTCAAGTTAGGCGCTGAAGCTTCTGCTGTGAGACGTGGGATGGAACAGTGCTTGCAGGCAGGCAAGTGTCACTCCTAGTGGAATGCCTGACCTTTCCCAGGGCTTTGATCATGCTGGCTCACAGCGTGAGATAACGAGCCCTTTGCAGAATCCGGAGGTAATAAAAAAAAAAAGCTTTGAGGCCTCATGCTTTTACAGTGAAATACTTACCTGTGTTCCCAGCACTCTACTCAATCTCCTACCCTCGTTTTCAGGTAGTGCTTCTGAGCCTGAACTATACACAGAACAAACCCACTGTCAGTATCCGCTCAGAAATCATTTTATAAGCCTGAATGGGAGCTGTTTTGTCCCATTCTCAAGCCTCTGTTTGAGGCTGAACATTCTCCATGTCAGTAGGTCTCAACCCTTTTAGACTCATGGCATCCCTTCTGAAACTCAAGGTACCCCCTCATTATAAATCAAGGCACCCCTTGGAAAATGCCAGCTCCTAATTTTTTTCTTTAGTCAAAAAAACAAAAACAAAACCCAAAACAAAACAAAAACAAATGAAAAAAGCAATTCTTCTGTTCCAAAAAACTCAGAAAGATCACAACAGGTCAGAATATTTTTCATGCTTTGGATTTCTATTTGAAATCTCTGGGTTTATCTAGTGCAGGGTTTCCTAAACTGTGGCACACATACCCCTGGGGGTATACACGACATCTCTGGGAGGTACGTGGGAGAAATTGTGTAATGGCAGATTTAATTTTCATTATAATAACTGGCATTTAAGGGGTTAAACTATAAAACATGCTGGTAGACTATGCAAGCAGCTAGTAAGTCTGGAAGGGGGTATACAATAACAAAAAGTTTGGGAACCTCTAATCTAGTGAATCGTTTTTGCACACCTAATAGAGCTAATACTGCTGCGACCCCCTGGTTGAGAATCATTGCTCTACATATTAAAAAGACACATATGTCACTTAAAAGCTTTTTAAAAATTCCCACAAGCAGCACAATAGGAATCAAACCTAAAGGCCGATCCACATGCAAATCAATCCATACATAGGATGTCAATGGGAAGGAAAGTTTTGTACCTAATATAAATCAGATTGTAGATTATTAAGGGTGCACATGGATCACTGGGCTGAGGTTTTTTACTATGTTTCCCTCTGGATATTTTATCTAAGTGTTACAGACTGGCATTCATTAGTAAAAATGCTCTGTTTGAAAAGCATCCCATTTGAAGTAATTTAAACAAACAGCTGTGGTACTAGGTTAGTAAAGCATGAAACATCTGGAGCCATGGACAGAATGTGCTGAATCTGTATGTGCTAATTAGATCAATCTTGAATTGTTTTTGTTTTAATGAAAAAAGTGAAATCCACCTAACACCTAGTCTATTTTGGGATTAGTTTACCAGGAAGATCTTGCAAATTTATTTAGAACAATTCTTTGTCCCTACACCTTTAATATGACCTTTTTTAAAAGGTGAATGTTACAGTTGCTTAAAGCTAGGTTGTATACTACATTACCTACAATGTTTATAAACAAAGGTGGCTCACCATGTAGAACTTCTCTGTTGCACGTCTACTGAAGCCAAACCTAGTATATCTGAAAAAGTTATGCGGGAGGAGGAGAAGAAAAAATTGCTATGTTGCTTTCTTCTATTGCAGGGGTGGACAATTATTTCAGCTGGAGGGCCACTTAATAAGTTTTGGTGAGCTGTCGAGGGCCGCAAGGGTAGTTTTATCCCTTGACAGGTGCCCCGCCCTCTGGGCGCCATCGTGGGACTGGAAGTCCCACCGCTAACCCCTGATCTTTGCCACCAGAAGTCCCTCTTCTTGCCCCCTGGAAGTACTCCTTTTGGGAGGGGAGAGTTGTCATCTTGGAACCAGGAAAAAAACAAATCATATGCTAAAAGGCAAACACCTACTATAACATATTTTAATTTTATTACATTTTTTGTCATGGTTTGTGTTTGCATACTATATATATATATATAGAGAGAGAGAGAGAGATATGATTGCATAATAACTAAAAAAATAGTCTTATTCTTGATTATTGTGTGTGGGGTGTGGTTCGAGGCTAGTGGTGAGTGTACGGTGGGTTATGTGGGGGGGAGCTGTGTATGTGGGGGGCAATAGGATATGATGGGGGTATACATGTTGTGGGGGCAGGGTGTGGGTATGTGGCATTTGTGGGGTGTAAGGGAAGGTGGGGGGTATGGTGGGGGGACTCCCCACACACTCCCCCCATGGCGCACAGCCCCCACCACCGGCAGCAACAGCAGCAGGCAGCAAGCACTCAGGGCCCATGCAAGCATTGCTGCCTGGCAGTGCATGGCTGAAGCCAATGCTGCACATGGCAGCAAGGAACACAGCTAGACTGGCCTGCTTCTATCACACAGGGCTCAGCACAGCACATGTGAAACTCCTGGCACTTGTGTACCACCAGGGGAAGCCCCACACAATGGAGCCGGCTACCTCACCCGCCCCCTGCCGTGCAGATCCCAGGACTCTGCCAGAGGTGGAGGGGAGCCCCATACCCTGCTTCCCAGCAAAGTCCCAGGACCTGTGCGGCAAGGGGCGAAAAGGCAGCTGGCTCCATCCTATGGGTCTTCCCTCAGTGGCATGTGAGTGCCGGGAGCTGCGTGTGTGCCACACGGAGCCCCACACAATAGAGGTGGGCCAGCCTGGCTGCACTCCTTGCTGCCATGTCAGTGCTGGCTGGAGCCACACACCACCAGGCAACAGCACCTGTGCAGGCCACAAGCACCTGCTGCTGCCACCAGCAATGGGGGTTGCGCACCATGGGAGCAGAGTGTGTGGGGGGGGCCCCACACCCCCTACCCTCCCTCACATCCATACCCTGCCCACCCAAGTTCCACACTCTTGCCAGCCCCTGGGCACGGGCTCTGCACTGCCACCAGCCCCATGCTCCATGCTGCTGCCCAGCTGCAGCTCTCCCCAGCTACTGCCCCCACCCTCATTGCTTCCTTACCTGATACCCGGGGCAAGCAGGACACCAGGGAAGCTAAGCGGGTCTCCCGGCAGCTGCAGCAGTGGCATCAGCAGCCCCACCCAGAAGCTGTGTGCTTATTGGAAACACTTCTACCAATGAGGGTGGGAGCGAGGTGTGCAGGCTGGGCGGGGTACAGTTAGTTGTTGGGTGTCCATGGGTAGATGAAATTGCCTGGTGGGCCATATCCGGCCTGCAGGCTGCATTTTGTCTGCCCCTGCTCTAGAGGATTAACTGTGCAGATTTCAGATGAAACTGTACTTTAAGACAGGCTTTATGCATGCCTATACATGTGCTCCTATGTATTCTACTTAGAACGCATCGGAGAAGACTTGATTAATCGAGTCTACTGGGATGTTCTAACTGGAACACTCCAGTGCGCTGCAGTGTCACATGTATTCAGTGTCCCACATTTCAAAATGGAGACAAGGGCACTTTAACTAAAATTCATTGAACAAGCTTTAGTTAAAGCACCCCCCACAGACATTTTGAAACATAGGACGCTGAATACATGTGACACTGCGTTGTTTTAATTAGAGTGGCTATCTGGGAGCCTCCCCACCCCACCCCGGAGAGTGTGTCTAGACACCTTATTGTATTAAGAATCTCTTTTGGCCTTCTGAAATTTCATATGTATACATGCTACGCCATCCTCATCTTCATTAATTGGATTTTGTGGAAGTTTGGAACCTCAAGGCCAGGAGAAAGAATTGCTAATGAAACTGTATTATGCACACAACATCATGAGAAGACTCATGATTAATTATCTGTCCTAGTACATGTGCTGTTCAGATTTTTGAAGAACCTTTTTTCTGCCCTAAAACATACCAGCTTTCAAGAGTGTTTGAGGAAACCATCTGCTGCTTCTCCATTCTCTCCTTGGAGCTATATTAATCCTCTGTATAAATGTGCATCTCTGGAATTGAAGGCAGATTTCCATGCCCTTTCTATTTGAGGTTCACAGAGCAAAGACTAGAACTAAATTGAAACACAACTGTGGTACCAAAATTTTCTCTCAAGAGATTCAGGCAAAACCATCTCCTGAGAGTTCATGTCTCCATAAAGTATACACACAATGATTAGGTGACTAACTGTGCATGTCTTTGAACCACCAATGGGACAGTATTAAAAAAAAAAAAAACAAAAAAAAAAAAAAAAAAGGGACTGGGGGGTGGAAATCCGGTTTCTCCTCATCTCTACCCTAGGATTTCGCACATGTCATGCAGGAATTGGGGACAGCAGGTTCTCAGCCAGCCACGTAGAATATAAATATAGCCTGCGTATAGTTGACAATTTCTGCTATAACTGCACATCTTCTGTGCTTCCCATGGAATGACGCAGCCTAAGAGCTTGCCTGCTGAAACTAGATCTGGATATTCACACACCCATTACAAATGTATTCTAGTTTCATTTTTAACACAGGGAGGGTGTGAAGGGAAAAAAACATCAAAGCATGGACACAGGCTACCCTGGCATTCTGGGCATTCAAGTTCATCCTCTCCCTGTTTCCCTCCTCGCCAAAGCAGCTGCTACAACTGTCATGATGTTCACCCTCTAGCCAGGATGCTGGAAAACTGGTTTCCAAGGCCATCATTAATCTCCTCTATTAACCAGATGCCAGAGGATTTTGCTGAGATAGAAGTCAACTCCATAACCCTTTAATGCAGCAGTGGTATTTCCTATAGTTACATGACAGACCTGAAAGCCTACTGTGACATGAGTCATAGTATTGCTGCCCAACCCAGATTTCTTTATGCACCAAGTTTTTGCACCAGTACTGCTATACCAGCGCACAGTATGCATCCTGATTTGCACTAGATATGAACAGGGATAACACATGTTAAACATATAGCTAATGCCGAACTAGTAACTAGTGCAAGAGCTTTTTCCATCACACTGGTATCAAACTATACAAAACCCAAGAGGCAACAGGTAAGACAGAAACCTTCTTTGTACATCTTCTAAGGGAAGCACCAAATGGTTTGGAGCAGAGCTGGGTTTTTCATAAGTTCTGTAGAAAAATATTCTAGGCTCATGCAGCATATTCAAGAGAAGAAACAGCCATACAAAAGACACACGCAAATCAAGCTTGTAGCAAGGAAAAGGTTCTACTTTATAAAGTTACATGTAAGTGTGTAACCTGAAGGTATGGCTTGATGAGTTTGCACTTGGTATTAAATAATTGGCCTTGACCCAATTAGAGTAGCAGGACTGATTTGGGGGTAGGGGAAAGTTGAAAAGGCAGAAGCTGCTTTATTATAACTATCATATCTAGTGCAAGTCAGGATGCATACTGTGCACTGGTATAGCAGTATATGGCATCCGTTCATCAGCAGGTGATGGTGGATAAAAAGATGGAGTGCCCTCTCCATTTAATTTTACCTGCAATGGCCTGGGCAGTTAATACGGAGACACTTGAGTTACCCATATATCAATGTCCCCCTCTCGGCCTAACTGGTTGATCCCAAAAGAAAGGCAGAAGCTAGTACATTTGGAGCCAGATTGGCTGCAGGAGCTGCCAGTATGAAGATTTTCAATCCATCCGCCTTTCAGGGCTTCACTCCCAGACTGATTCCTAGCCAAGGCTGGAGAGCCCAGTCTATCCTGCCATGACATCTACCTTTTGGTGGCATTTCCTCCACTAGGGGTAAGGACTAGTACCCCCTCTAGGTTGCTCCTGCACCTGAAACTGTTGGCACCATAGAGATTACTAGGCTATTTCCTCCGCCCAACTCTCGGCATTGACAGCTACAGATAGTATTGTCTACTGTCATAATAGTAGCAGACCTGGCCTGGTCTGACCTGACATGGTATAGCAATACTGGTACAAAAACTTAGTACATAAACCGTGTCAAACTGGTTTGGCCCCAAGGGCTGGATCCAGACCACCCAGCTCCTGTGAGCTGGATCTCGACACACCTCCAGCAGCATGGCAAATGGTATCAGGAAGCCACAAGGATTAAAGTGATACACACATTAATCATCCCACATGTCCCCAACAGGATTCCACACCCTGGAATCATTTCAGTGGTGGGTCCTGCCCTCAGATTCCCAGGTCCTCTAAGAGACCTGCCAATTCTGTGGGACAAGATGTGGCCTATGTGGTATGTCTGATACCCCACTTATAACTGAATGAAAGCGGGGATCAGTGGTCTTAAGGTAAAGATGACAGTTGCAGTTTATTGAAGCGATGGAGGTAAGCAAAAGATGCATTTATTTGTGTTCCACCAATAAAGACCAGTGCACCAATTCCAAGATTAGCTTTCTTTATTGTACATTGGAAGGAAAGGCTTGAATGTTTAAAGCATACAATATAGCTCAGTTCTAGAAACCTCACTTTTTCAGCACTATGATTATTCACACTCCCTGCCTGTTCTACCCTCTTACTAGATCCATTCAATCTACTGTTTTTAAAAAGTACTAGCTGTAAAGCATAAAAACCTACCCAGAACTCTATAGATGCAAGCTTGAGGATGTACGATCTGTTAACACAGTTGTAGGTAGGACCTTTCAATGCAGAAGCAAATGAATACATAGACAAGTTTTTATTCCTCTTGAGGTCGCATTTACCTCAACGCTTCTCAAACTGGGGCACGCATCAAATTTTTACAGAGTATGTAAGAGGCAAGAATGGGAAAGGGAAAATTGAAACAAAGTGGGGAAAAAAAGAAGAAATAACTCAATTGCGTCTCTTTTTAGGTCATTGGAGAGGTAAACACTTTGGGCTAGATTCTATTTTACCTATTTGGCATCTAAGTGAACTTAGATGCTTAAGTGTGATTCCATTCCACCATATTCAAGTCCCTGGAAATTCATTAATGCATCAACTTTTGTAACACATGGCCATCTTACCCTTAAGACTAACTCACAATAGAGCAGCACAGAGACACAGGATTCACACCTCTTGTTTTATTAATTATTTTTCAGACTCAAGCAGGGTGGAATAAGAACACAATAACTGCTGTTTACTATATTAGGTCCCTCTAGCCCAGAATCCTGTCTCACAAAGTGGTAGAGTGGCCACTCAGTGGGAAGGTAAACAAAGCACATCCAAGAATTTTCCACCCCCTGCTCCTATCCTACAGTAGTCAGTGGTTTAGGAAGTTCTGATTATGAGGCTGCATGCTTATCCACCATGTTCAATCCCTACTAATAGACTTTTCCCTCATGAATCTGTCCAATCCCCTTTTGACCTGGGTTAAAGAGTCAGCCTCCATGACATCTTGTGGCAATAAGATGTACAACTTAAATTACCAGCTGTGTGAAAAGAACTTGCTTTTGTTAGTTTTAACACTCCTACTGAATAATTTCATGTTGTCCTTTAGTTTTAGTATTGTAAGAGATAAAGTTTCATTTGGATGCTTAAGTCCGTGAATGCACCTAACTGATGGAAGAAAACCTGGCCCTCTGTCACTATAAATGCACTGTACTTTATCATCAATAAAATGGAATCCTAGAGATGCACAACAGCATTGCAAATAGGTTTTAGTTTGGAATTCCTAAAAAGACTGAGAACCACCAATTTATTTGAATGTTTGAAATTAGGGAAAAGCCTTGGGAGGCTAATATGAATGCTATTCACAGTAGATGATTTTGGTAGCTCAACAGTTTATTGCTAGTCACTGGAATGAAAGCAGACACATGCAGAGGCATATACTGTAACCCACCTTCCTACAGCATGGTGCTGCAGATGTTAAAATTCCCTGTTGCTAAGCTTGGAGGCAAGTAATGTAGGCACCCTAGGATCCAGGCTTTGTCCCATCCTACATCCCCATGAGCAAAACCTTTTACGATTCTTTAAGCAAACTGCTTTAGCAGTTACAAGAGATTTAAAAAAAACATTTCTAACAGCCCTTGGACTGTCCAGTACAGGGGTCACAAAAATCAAGACTTGTTGGCCCCTCCAGTGTGTTCTACTTCCAGACTGCTGTGCCATGTTCTGCTGCACCCTTCTCACTGGCCACACCCAACTGCATGAGAATGAATGATTTTCCCAGGATTTCTTGGTGTCTCACCCTTCCTTCCACCGCTACTCTCAGATAGTTTCTGGCTGGTTCTCAAGTCTTATCCTCTCCATTTCTCCTTTCCTGTCATGGATCCCTCTCTGGATATATGCTAACCTGGGTTGGGACAATGGCAATAGTGCTCAATAATGAGTCATTAGTAAAGCAACCAATCATGCCAAACTTCCTGGGACAGTTCCAAATTACAGGACTATGTTCTGTTGCCTACATAGTCCTGAATTTCTTAGGAGCTTAGATATTTGGTCCTGCATTACTCTGGGGTAAAAGCAGATGTGGAACAGTTACCACACAGCTGAAGTGTACTAAATTAATTATAGACCACAAAAGCAACAACTGTTTGCATGCCTACAGTTAAAAGGTGCTGGGAACTACAATGCCTTAGTTACTTCATAATAACTAAAAGGGTTTGATCTGGCCCAGCTGGCTCCAAAAGGAGGGGGAAGATGCCATTGTTTCAGCCACCCATTCTAGCCTCAAGCCAGAGTGCTACCTGGAGCAACTAGCATGGCACTGGACCCAGGTTAATTAACTTTGCAAAGGGTTGTTTATAGCATGCGATTTTGAAGCCTATGCTAGAAGGCTAATTAGTCACACCTCCCTATGCTTATGGGAGCTTATGTGACTAATTAGCCTTCTAGCAACACCACACTTAGGTGACTACTACACTCTACCCTGCATCAGGCTACATTACTTTGAGTTCCAGAAGTCCTCATTCTGTACAACACCTATCCTGACTTCCCTCCTCTAACCTAAGTATCTGTATCTGTCTTTGGTTGGTTATATTTATAATTATATTGTTCAAAATAGAAAGTACTTATTCAGGAAAGACTCACATAAAGTATTTTCTTTTCTTGGGAACAGAAAGTCTAATGTATTTTAGAAATACTGAAATTCAGTTCTCTGTGGGACAATGGCAAAATGGACACTGCTGTTCTAGTGCAATCAGCCACAAAGCTGGACAAAGAATCAGAAGTTTATACTCATAAAGACAGTTAACATTGTAACCAGTATGTTAACATGTTTCTTTTTTGGCCCATGGGGCTAACTTGAAATATGCAACAGTTGAGTATTGCACACTTTCTGTGGGGAAAACAGCAGATTCTCAGAGTTTCTAATGAGTATGTGGTAGCCATTGTATAGCTTTCTGTGCATTCAGTCCGCAACACCAACTTTGGAAGTACAAATTGGGCTGACAAGTACCAAGGTTATACCAAACTGAAAGTTGCCACGAGCTGCAAAATCCACAGAACAAACTGAACTGCCTGCATGGTATACATTTCTATGCAAGCTGTGGTGGATATGCTTCCTGTTAACCTGGAAAGCATCAAGAAAAACAACAGTACTTGTATATCTACATTGTCCGAGTATGAAACCTGAAAAAATCTTGTAGCCAAGTTCAGCAAGCTCAGGAGAATCTTCTGGGACAGTTATATTTGCTGGTTCTCCCTAAGTCGTACTGGATATGGCATTCTACAAATCAACAGCAGTCTCAAATCAAGTGTCCTGTCATCCTGTTGAAGTGTTTATAATCTGGGACCAGAGGCATGGCTGTGGATTCTCCATAGTCAGCTTGTACTCATACCATTTAGTTTTATAGCCAAGAAGCTTGAAGGAGACATCTGTACAGCTAATGAAGCAGAAGAAAAAGCTATACAGCCTTTCAGTGTGAGCTGGAAGAGCAACAAGAGGAAAATGTCATTGGGCAAAAGGACAAGGAGCTGCAGAGGAAGTTAACTGAGGAAGGTACTACAAACACCCAGGAAATCCTTAGCTACATTGACCATAACACATTCTTGCTCTGTTTCCAAGGGTGGGACTCTGAAGGACTGTGCCATTCTCCAGAAAAGGCTGATGGTATGGGCATCTGTGGAAAAGCGCATATCTTGTCACAGTGCACAAGGATCTCTCTCTGGGTGATGAGTTATCGTTTGGTAAATATTGGGTGTGCACTAAAAATGACAGAACAGGGCTAAGAAACCAGAGGTGTATGGGAGTTGCAGGAGCTCTTTGCACATTTCTGACCAATGGAAATCTCATACAAGAATGTGAGTTTACACTACCTTATTGGGAACCAACACTCCTACAGAGTCTCCTATCTTGCCAACAACCTGCAAGCCAAGGAAGCAACTAATCTCCCAGTATCTACGCTAAAGGCAACATTGACAATGAAGGTTAAGTTCAAAGAGATCCACTTGGAATTTAACTACTTAAAGAAAGATGTCCTCAAGAACATTTAGTGTTGACAGCAGTCCTTCAAAAACACTACCATCACTGGCTGGAACCAATGGAGCACCCATATCAAAGGCAACAAACTAGGAATTGTACAATGCCTGTGTTTTTTAGGTCACACTATTATATTTTCATATTTAGCAATAAATTATCCAAAACATGTCTCTCACATGCTTTGATCTGCAAAGTGCCCTGCCACATGTATAATGTGGAATATTGCTTTTTTTGGATGGACCAACAGAACACCTTCATAAATTCATTTCGTACTCCAATCCAAGAAACACCCCATAATCACAAAGTTTTCTGGTATTGGGCTGTGTCCCTTCAGTGCTCCTACTTCTGGATTCTTTGCACAGACTGCCTTCTGAACTGGAAGAAGCATTGCCACATATGTACCAAGCTGCTCCAAGGCTAATTAGCTCTACTTCTCAGCAGAGTTATTTACTTTGCCTACAGCACTGCACTAATACAGCCACAGTTCACTACATCTAGTTCCTGAGGCCCATTATAGACCTCTGATCTGTGGAGCATCCTGGATTTCAGTTCCCAGAAGTTGGTTATTCTAACCAGCAATCATTAAAATGCGCCTTCTGTAATCTTCATGGGTAATACTGATCAAATTATTCAACATTCTACAAATGTCTTCAGCTGCTCTCTCACTAAATTCACAAGTGTTTCCCCATGCTTTCTTTTGAAGAGTCGCTTTCACAGTTATACAACACATGTGCCCCATCTGGTTGTGACAATTACATGAATTCCTATCTTAACCCATTTCTAACCATTATATGCAGTTGCTTCACAGTACTACAAAATACTATTGCTGGTTCAGTGCAATTGGCACACTTCAGAGAAGGGTCGCAGAGAGATTAAACAGGACAAAATGAACAAAGGACTGCAAGGAATAATTACTACACATCTTGGCTACAATTACAAAACCCATGCACTGAGAACAAATATCAGGCAAGACTGACACCCCTACTGCATGACTCAAACCTAAATACCAGCTAACATGGGCACACAAGCATCTACACTTGAGAGTTTCTTCACTCCCAGCTGTACCAAAAGAGCAGTATCCTAGGGCCTTAGCATTGAGTTGGGTTTTTTTTCTCATTATTTCCATTGTGCTCATGACAATAAGTTTCTCAAAAAGAAGCAGTGTGAAAAGAAGGTTCTGAGGGGTTTTATTTTTAGTGGTATCTTTTACTGCACTAACTATATAGGCAGGAGAAATATTACACAGCTAGTCCAATAAAAGGTAGCAACAAAAATACTCTTTGGTTTTCACATATTTCCTGGACCATCATGGCTACATCACTCCAAAATAGGGAAAACAGTGTAAATTAAGTACACTGAACTATCATAATAAACCACCAGTTGTTAAAACTGAAGTCCTTACTGACTTCACTGAAGAAGCTTACTTTTTAAAAGCCACTGCTCCAATACAGCCCCAAATACTTTATTCTTAGTGTAGGCATTATGCACTAACAGGCATTCTCCATTTGTCATATAGTGGGAACAAGGTGGGAGAGCATATGTAATCCAAGTAGCCTACTCTGACAAAGAGGAAGCCAGACTGCCAGATGCCATCTACAAAGTATTTCTGCAACTGGACCTGGTAGCATGTCCGCTTCCAGCTAGTTCTCTGGTGCCTCTTGAGCTGTGAGCACCCCTGTCAGGTCTGTCACAACCCAGTGATTTTTTGGTGCCTCGGCACTATGGAATTTCCTGGCCACATGAGAGCTCCTTTGCACGGCAGAGTGTTCTGCTGCAATTAAGAGCCTGCGTGCAGGAGAGTTCCCGCCAATTTGCAGTTTCCTTTGCAGGATGCATTTCTTCTTTGCAGCATAGAAATGCACGGTGCAAAGAGTTCCCGCTATTCGGATGCAAATTTGTGCCCCGCTATTGGCCAGTGCTAAATTATTCACACGTGGCGGCTAGTAATTGGCTCGCCGGCCGTTTAAAATTCCGCGTGACTTCCGCCCAAGTCGAAGAGCTTTGAGCACGCTGCAGAGTGCCTCTGAAGTTATCTGACTTGCGGCTGCCGATCGGTAGACTGATCACCTATCGATCTTTCTTCCCGTCACCAAGCGCACCCCCGACGTACCCCTTTCCCCGCCGGCTT
>NW_005842484.1:1039153-1041588 GCF_000455745.1 Alligator sinensis
GATGTTCTCCAATCAGATGATGATCAACAGTTGTTGTTATATGTTTAAAGTTATTATGTTTTATAATTTATTAAGAAGACCGGTCTATTAAGTTATGTTATATATATATAATGGTTGTTAAAGCTTTGCCAGGTCAGTACATCCCGAAACAAGAAGCCTTAGAATGTGCTCATGTGTCTGAAATTCCAGTTGTGCCGTCGGCAAGGGGGCATGTCACAACCCAGTGATTTTTTGGTGCCTCGGCACTATGGAATTTCCTGGCCACATGAGAGCTCCTTTGCACAGCCGAGTGTTCTGCTGCAATTAAGAGCCTGCGTGCAGGAGAGTTCCCGCCAATTTGCAGTTTCCTTTGCAGGATGCATTTCTTCTTTGCAGCACAGAAATGCACGGTGCAAAGAGTTCCCGCTATTCGGATGCAAATTTGTGCCCCGCTATTGGCCAGTGCTAAATTATTCACACGTGGCGGCTAGTAATTGGCTCGCTGGCCGTTTAAAATTCCGCGCGACTTCCGCCCAAGTCGAAGAGCTTTGAGCACGCTGCAGAGTGCCTCTGAAGTTATCTGACTTGCGGCTGCCGATCGATAGACTGATCACCTATCGATCTTTCTCCCCGTCGCCGAGCGCAACCCCAGACGTACCCGCTTGGGCCCTGCCAGCTGGAGCAACTCGTGTGGTTGTTCCGATGACCGGACCACCTGCGTCGTGATTGCAAGCAGCGTGAGTAAAGTTTTTTGCAACCAATAAGTTGTGTCTGCCTCTCCATTCACCAGCCCGCCCTGACGTACGAGCGTAACTCGAGTCGGCCCTGGCCGTCCGAGACAAGGTCTACAAACTAAAAGAGAATGCAGAGAAAGTGCACAAAAAGTAACCAAGAAGCTGGAGTTGACTAAAGAGAAAGTATCTTTCACTTGAAGAAAGGGGATTGACAAGAGCCACTTCCATGTAGTGATATCTGGTAATGTCTCTGACAGCCAAGAACTCCCACATCAACAAAAACACCAAAGTGCACAAAGATAAAGATACACTGTTTTTGTCATACAAAAGAACTTGAAGAGAGCAGAGGAGAAAGGCGGGGTGGGGTAGACAGTTTCTGATAATCATTTGTCTGAGCAGAATCTGAATGTTACTACTGGGAGAGGGAGGCAGGTTCCCAGGTGGACAGGGCACTGGACACCTGACTTATTTGTGGCTCTGCCACAGACCTGCCAAATGATCTTACACAAGTCACTTCACCTCTCTGTCCTTCAGTTTCCTCTTCTGTACAAATGGAATGCCCCTGCTTACTGTTTTTGTAATGAACTTTGACATCTAAGGATTGATAGTGTTACACAAGAGTTAAATACTAGTGGGAGGAAGTGTTTTTTTAAACATGGTCCACTTAAGCTATCCAAGTTAAGGAAAAAATGGCAAACCAAGTAAAGGAAATTAATTCAACCTAAAAAGTTGGGAATCTCATCACAGAGCTTAGATGGAGAAAAAGCCTCCTGAGGAAAGCCACATAACTTCCAGTGCATGTATTGTTTAAACTAGGCTGCGTCAGATACTGCAGTACCTACTGTATGGGTACATACATATATTCAGGGAGGTTCGATGGGGATTGAATTGAGTTAAAAATGGCTACCTGATCTAAGATAAATTGGGATAATCGATAGGGTCTGGGAAGGTTTGGTGGGATCAGAGGGACTAGCAGGATTTATGGGGAGGCTTGGGGGGGCTCTCTCTCCCTCACCCCCTGGGGCCAGGGGCTATTTTTAGGCCCCCAATCTCCCCATTTCCAGGTGAACAACCCCCCTGGCAAACCAACCCCCTCATCCCACCTGTCTCTCCCCCAACCCTGATTTACTTTCTCAGCTCCTGGCACTGGTGAATGCCAGTAAAACTGGCACCAGGAGTGGCTTACATGATGGGGGTTTGGTAGGCTTGAGGGAGGAGGGGGTCGGCTGGTCTGCCAGGGGAGGGACCAGGGGGCTAAAAACAGCCCAGTGCCACGGGGTATAGGAGGAGACGTGGGTAGGGAAACCGCAGCTCTCAAGCTGAGGCCAAAGGCTGGGCTTTCCCAGCCCTAGGGCTGCACTGGGAACTGTAGAGAAGTTCAATTAGATCAGTCTCGCTAGATCCTGTGTAAATTAGACTACCTCAGAGGTACAATTAACTTGTATCGAGTTGGCCATTTTTAGACCAATCCAACTGTCCCAAGCTTCTGTACAGTTTGTGCTTTGATTCATCTAATGAGGGATTCTAAGTGTAAGGTCTACAACTGGGTGGACCAAGTTAGATCAGGTAGCCATTTTTAACGTGATCTAACTTCCCTGAATATCTGTAAGGGAAGATGTTCCCTTATATTAAGATTAAGGGATCCCTTAATCCAGGGATTAAGACCCTAGATCTTAATTCTGCAGAGATGAAGTTAGGAAGGGGGAAAGTTACTTTGTGCAC
>NW_005842484.1:1041598-1044733 GCF_000455745.1 Alligator sinensis
CAGTATTTTGTTTTTTCTTTCTTCAGGGACCCAGGTACCAGTGAAAGGAAATGTGACCCAAAGAGGAAGTTTGGTACTGGATTTCTGCAAGGGCTGCAACTAAGCAAGCCCTGTAGGACACTGTCTGTGACTCACTACCATAACAGAATTTGCAGAGAAAATCCAGGAAGCATCCCACCTCACCCATAAATCAGGCAATATTGAAAGCTACATTTCTGATTAAGTCCAGGATTTCAGTCAATTGAGCCAAATTCACCTGTGACATGAAGCAGTACAATCCCATCGTTGTCAATGGACGTGCATAAGCTTATGCCAGTAACTACTTTGCTTTATCACACTTTTAATTTTAGCTCAATATATTTCAGAGTCCAGGTGATAAGCAGGTACAATCTGAGAACAGAAGACAGCCTTCTGTGGCATTACTAATCAATGTGAAAGGAAGGACAGTGGAAACAGCTGGTAGAAGATTTGGGACAGGTAAAGAGAGAAATTAAAAATGTTCTTATAAAGATATTAAGGCTTGGTTTGAAAGTCAAGTATACTTAAAAGGCAATGATGTTCCTGTAGGTCACTGATAACAAGGCAACCCTCCTCTCAAAGTATTTTCAGGAACTCATACAACTATGCAGCAGATACAGGCTTCCCCATGCCTGTACAGCAGCAGCAATTTTCAAAAAAAGCCATTTTCTACTGTTTAACTTCACAATAAGAGCACAATGCATTCTCAAGCAGCAGTACTTTGACTAGTCTAAGTTTTATAACACATGCTCTGCAAATGCTTCCTGTTGTTTAAAGCTCCAGTGCATCAAGATACAACAGAAAACATTAAGGCATGGATTTTTCAATCTGCCTGCCTACAGAAGCCTTCATTCCCTGTAACAGTAAGGTTGCAAGATAAATAACTGTAGACATTCAGAGTTAAAAAACCTTAACTTGTTCACAACCTGGTGCCCTTTATTCCCAGTGTTAAAACTCCAAGTGTCCTGGCTTTTCTCCATTTGTTTTATACCATTAACATTTTATTAATTCTCTGCCCTTGGCACTGAGACTCCACCCTCCATAAAATCAACACACAGATATGGTACATGAGGAATACTGTTTGCATGCATTTCTCCAGCACTGGTCACCATTAGAAGCACCCACCAGCACCAATATGGACCCTTTTAAGCCTAGATAAAGGATATGTATAATTAGAGATTTAGTAAATCAGTTCAGCGCAATGGATTTTCTGCAGGTTTTCTTTTTTTTATATTTAAATTGACTTTTGAAACTTTTAAGTTGTTCAGATTTCATGAAGCTAAATGCTACTTTAAAAGAAGAGTTACAAGAAAGTTATCCCAGCATTGTGGGCTGTTCACCATCTATAGGGAGATCGCAAATTAGTGTTTACTTTAATATGTAGTTGGGCCAGCTTACAGGGACCTTATTCAGGTCTTCCACCTTGCTAATTCTGGCATTCAATGGACTGCTACCAGCTGCCTCTCAGCTTCTTACTTCCCAGTTTCTATGCTGTACTTTGTTAAATTGGGAGGAGGGTGCAACTGATAACTCACAGATTATGTACTACCTTATATAACCTCATGATTAGAAGCTGTATCCAATTTCAACAGACATCAAGTTAGGCATTTCTGATTCACTGCTCACAGTGGCTCACCCTGTAGTGGGATAACCTACTTTCAATAACTGAATTAGCTTACAACTAAGGATCTTCATTCCTGATTTTCTTCCCTGCATGCCCATGTGATACTGTCATACTCTTCCCTAGTACTATGGCCAAGTTTCCATTTTTTATAGAATTCCTTTTTGAGTTTTAACTCATTGAAGAGATTGCGGTCTAGCCAGGCTCATCTCCTGTTGCATTCTAATCTTTCATTGTATCGGGATACCTACTTCTGTGTCCTCACTACAGCCTCCTTAAAGTACAGCTAGCTCTTTTGGACTCCTTTTCCTTTCACTTTCCTCCCAGGGCACCCTGCCCACCAGGTTCCCCACAGGTTGGAACATGAGTTGTGGGGAGGAGGATCTGGAGGGTGACACCAGGGAGCTTCCAGGAACCTCCATGTGGTTAGAGAATTGTGCAATAGCCCCAAGCACACAATAGCCCACCATGGCTGCCAGCACCAGCACTGAATATAATCACTTAAATAAAGATCTAGGTTGCTACATTCCAAATGGAGTCCCTTTTTATTGCACAGAGCTCTGCACATGAAACACAGTGGCAGCAGCGGAGAAAACCAGCAGAGTGTGTGTGAATTAAAATGGTAAACTGGATCAAAAAGCAACACATTTTAATCCATCCTGAAAGGAACTGACACCTTGTCCTATCCATATCTAATGCAGGATTGTATGGTGGCAGAAGAAGGGTCCATCAGGCCTCATTCAAGTCATTTCAAGTAATTTTTTTTAACTGTAGAATGGAAGCTGATGGCAGAGGGCAGGGGTGAAGGGGGAAGAGAATGAGAGGCATTTGTATGCTTGTTTAAGGGGAGTTTCAAACTTGAATGATCTTGTGACAATCCCTCCTGCTCCTTACTCCCACCCACAAGGCACATTTGAGCTAGGTATAGACATTCAAAAAGCCCAAGGCAGATCGATCTAAGTTACACAGTTTTCTGTAAGTGTCATAGTTTACATCGGTAGCAAACAGAACACATATTTGCCCTTTGATAGGGGAGGCAAATCTTAGGCTGGGTTCTCCCATTTTTAAACCAGTCTACATGTGCTGAACTTCTGTTCTGTTAGGGTATAGACCAAATTCTGATCACTTACACCAGTAAAAGTGCAGTGTCTGTACTTGGCTCTGGAATCAGATTAATTTACTTTACAGCCTGCACTTCTACTCATCTTGATTCAAACCAACTAACCCTCCCTCTGTTCCAAGAATCAAAAAATGAAAGTATGTTGGAAAGAGGATAGAAAGAAAGACTGCACACCCTTTGAAACCTCCTTTCTACAATGTACAGGAAGCAGAGGATATAAACTCATATTCGTCTCCTTTGTGGGCCCAATCCTACTAACATCACTTGCCACAGTTTCATTGGTTAAAGTGGGACTATGATCACCCACTAGGCTCTTTACCAAGTGCTTACAGCTTCTGGCCCTTAGTTTGTGGGATTTAAACAATCTTATAATTTT
>NW_005842484.1:1044743-1070333 GCF_000455745.1 Alligator sinensis
TGTAATTAATTCATCTTGACTGTTATGGTACAAGAAGTTTTTGCACATCTATGAAACATTCTGTCAGCAACTGTATGTTGAATGATGTGATAGTGACCACTGCAGGGGCTTAACCAAAAATGCAAAAAAACTTCAATAGCACAGCTGGTGCACGTGCACACACAAAAAAAGCACCACAATCTCTCACCCCTTCAGCTTTTGTCATGAGTCGCAAGTAGCAGATTCAGTCCGGTTTCTAGTACAATTTGTTACCTAGACTATTCCTGATGAGAGAGACAGGCCATTCTGTTCTGCACATCAAAGGGAAGGCAGGAAGGAGAGCCATTATAGTAGTTTTCAAAACAAAATAATCTACGGGATGCCAATTTAATCTGAAATGAGTAGAGCTCAGTTTTGAACACTAAAAGGAGGTGGAAACAACTTAAATCAGGGGTTGTCTTGCATTTTGAGCTGATTAAATGTTATTTAAAAACATTTGGCCTATTCCTTAAAAGACGGTTTCTCAGACTTTTGCAGTATAAACCAGAATTTCACATGGATTGCTTTTTATTTCCTTTACTTCCCTCTCATTTGCAATCTCAAAAAATACCAGTGCAATGTATTGCAACTGCTTCTATGGAAAGATATTCATGCACTTTAGTATTTCTTTTAATATAATTAGCTGCCTGAAACCTGCAGAGCCAGTAGGTAAAGTACTCCACTTGCCACAAGCCGAAAAGTGATGAACAGCATATTCTGGTTAACAGCAGGTTTACATCTACTACTGTGTTTTTGTTTTTAAGCTGGGATCTATGCCACATCTTCTCTGTGTCCCTCGAACAATTTCCTTAGGAATTTGTTCTCTAAATCTTAATAAAGTCAGGAGCTGTTCTGGTTTTGTTGTGGATCATGACATTGCACTTAAAATTTCATACCTGAATTTCCATAGAGCCTTTTTATCCATAAAATAGATGCACATCATGTCCCCGACTGTATCTGTTGCTTAATATCCATGTCACAAGTCACACATCTGAATCAATGGATCTCCTGACTCCTATACCTCAATCATCTGCTCCTTAGAAACCCTGATTCAGCCTCTGGAATCCAAGATGGATTCCAATTATACCTGCCAAAGTTACTCAACTTTTACGTAACTGGAAATACACGAGTACGGATTGAAGATTTAGGGCCAATAGTGGGAAACAGCTTTAAAAAAAATATATCACTATTTAAACCTGGCAAGCTTAATTCTAGAGTGTCATAAGTTACATATGTGCCAAAAGGAACAAATCAAGTCTCACCAATAGGCAGACACTTGTGGTTTTCAACATGAATAAAAAGCAGGTCTAGCAAGCAAAATTTCAACACTATTCTTAATGAAAATCACTGGTTTGTCCCAAGGAGTATCCCCCCCCACCAAAACAGGTCTAGTCCTGGGAGACAGCTGATGAAAATATAATTTTCGGGCCAAAGAGATAGTTTTTCTTTAAAGCAGGAAAGATAAAAACATAAGTGACTAAAGTTACTTTCGCCTTCGCAAGATTTTCCCAGAGCTTTGAAAGTAGAGCTTTAGAAGAGGTAAGAGGATGCACTACATCAAGTGAAATAAAGTGGGAATTTTGCACCTTCAAAAGCAATGACCTATACATTTCCAGTTGAGCTTTAAAGAAAAGGAAGTGTGCTATAAATTCTTTGTAATGAGAAATTTTAAAAGCATTAATATTAACAGGTCTATAAGATGAGGTTGATTCTATTCTGCAAAGCAGTGTTAATCAGACAATCTGTTTGCTATCCATTTTTTGTTTTGTGAGATCAAAAAATGTACTTATAATGCCAGTTTCACCCACAGTTGTAGGCAAGTTCTCCATCTCTTGTGGGAGATATAGTAAACCCACCTTTGGAGGTCACAGGAACAGGATTTTCTTATGATTTTATTTACCTGCAACACAGTTTCCTGTTAAGATTTTGGCATAATCAGAACATGACCCACAATAACTGAACCCTTTGCACAGTTTGTGTTGATATTTGTCTAACAGGCCCCAAAACTGGAACTTAACAGTAGTAATATTAACAGATCTATATTTTTTCTGTATACTAGTTCCAGGTTTCTGAAGATTCAAGTCCCTCACCTAGGTTTCTTACTTTGATCATATTAAAAAGGTTTTACTATGCCAATTTTGTTTGGGCTTGACAAGAGAGAATCAAACTCCATTTTTAATGTTATTGGAGACTCTATAAATGAGAACACTGAGCTTCACAAGAGCAACAGGCTTCTAAAGAGCTGCAAGTCCTATTTTGAGCTTGGCCTCACTTGATGGAGTAGCCAAGCTCTGGTTCTATGAATGCAATTTTAGTGGGACTGCTCCCATGTGTGAAGTTGAAACCTTTGCAGAACTGGGACTTACAACACTAAATCATATATTCAGACTAACTAAACTACCTCCCCCACCCATGCTGGGGTGGGGAGAGCTATGGAAATCATATTTCTTTGCAGTTAAATATAAGAGTTGGTCTAGGAAAAAAAGCCTAAACTCCCTCATAAGAAAAGAAAGCACACTGTAGGATTTTGGCTCACCCTTCATGTAAGTCTACACCTTTCACTAAGCATTTTAAAAGAAATCTCAATTTATGTTTAACATATCAAGGAATTATCATAGTCCCTAATTTGCTGTTGAAGTCTGCAACAAAGTTTTATACCTTGAGTGAAGTGCAGTCTAATTCCTGTGTGATTATTTTTAAGAGGGCTGGAGAATGGGCAAAAGAGGGGGTATGAAACAACTTTATTGAAGCCAATGCTTCAGGCAACCCTGGAGCAGATGGATCCAGATTGAAAAGAATTGGCAAACCGAAAACTTTTTGATAAGATAAAATTCATTGATGTTGGCTCACACTAGGCCCACTTCAACTCTGCACTTGTCCTCTGTGTTTCTTCGACATATCTGTTCCTTTCCTCTATCTGCTTTAGCATAACTTTATTTTTCTCTTTTATCTTTAGATAACTGCACCCAGGGACCGGAGGGATTGATTTTTTGTTTTGACTTATTGTTTGAAGATCTGTAACTCAAAGCAGCTCTCACGCCTCTGATGTCTAAGCTTGAGCAGCATAAAAGGTAAACCTAGCCCTGTGAATCAAACTGAGCACGGATACTATTTTATAATCAGTCATCTGTGTTTTATTTTGCCATTTTTGGGGCCAGGGTGGGAAGGAAAGCTATTTTAAGGCTTTATACTTAATAAGATTTTAAATAAAAATCTTCATGACAAACACTGTACAAGCCAAGTCTATTTAAAGAGAAATTTAGAAAGCTTATAGCTCCCTACCCAGGGAAAAAAAAAAGTCTCCTTATTCCCAATAAGAGGAAACCATACAGGTCAGAGGGTGTTTTCTTCTAAAGAATCATGTTACATACAAGCCTGCTACAGCCAAAGTATTACCATGAAAATCTTACAATGCTTGAAATCACTTGAAGATGAAGCACTATGAAACCAACGTGATACCCCTTAGAGGGCAAGTTAAAATAAACAAGATGCTGTGCATATTATATAATACAAAACCAATATACTAACCCTATAATAGCCTAAGATTGGGGGTGGGGGAAGGGAGGGAGAAAGAGAGGGTGGCAATTAAAAAAAAGAAAAAAGCCTAACTTCTGAGGTCTCTCATATCTCTTCCCTTCCCATGCCTCAAACATTGCTAGAATGCTTCAAATAATCAGTTCTTAAAATGCTGGCACTCTGATTTGGTATTAATAAGATATTAGAAAAAGCTAATACCCATTATACACACACTTTGTTTATGAGAACCCATCTCATCTATTCCCTAAAGTTGCCCAGCTTGCTGAAATATGGTTACATATGCAAACATTATCTCCCAATTGTAACCTCATTTTCTGCTCTGCTGGACAGCGTGACCAGCATTTGTCATCATGCCTCCCCCTCCCGCCACATCATTCATATGTCTATAATTGTCATCAAGATGTGGCATGTCAGCAGGACTCCAGTGTTCTCTGTTCCTCATCTCCACACAGTCACTCAGGTAACAAACCCATAATCTCGTCCTGTTTTCATGATGGTTGAATTACACATAATTGTTTCTGCACAGTGATTGATTTCTGCCTGAATAGAGACCTCTGCCTTTTTTCAATGCAAGCGAGTGGCAGCCAAGTCTCTCCATCTAGGAGGAGGCAGCAGCCTTTGAAGAGATCAAAGCCAAGGCCGCAAGCAGTTGTGCGCCCTGGGAATATGGAAAGCCTTTATGCTCTCAACCCCATTTCCAACATCATGTTGGATTGCAGCTGCATTACATTCTGCCAGCATTCTTAATGCTTTTAGTATTGACTCTGACATCACCGATAGCTGTTTTAAAGTAACAAAAGCCGAAAGATGACTTATTTTCACAACTCTGTAATTGGAACATGCAAAGTTAGGGGAGGAAAGCATTTGTTTTTAATCCAAAATACAAAAGAAAGCACACAAAATTATATAAGTTTCCCAGAATTAAAAACATGTTTTTCATATGGAAAGAACAGAGGGGGCATTTTTTATAGCCTAGACCACACAAAATGAACCAATTATGCACATGCTTTTTCAAACCTAAAGGCTAAAGAAAAAATATGATTGGATAAGTCATTCAAATTGGGGAAAAATATTGCAACTTGCAGTAGGTTTAGCAACTTTTATAGCACCTGATGCAAGGCAAAATAATATAGATGCCTAAAGGACCATCTTTCCTTTTCAGCTCCTTGTAGTAAACTGACAATGGTTCACTCGTGCATTTGTAATGTATCACATGTCTCTCTTAGAACTGCATAAAATCCTCATTAGTTATCTAAAGGATAAAAAAGTAAAAGGAAAAAAAAAGGAAAAAAAATCAAAGCTGCTTCCTTTGAGATTCTCTTTTCTCTGCAGAAGTGTGCACTCACACACAGACCATTATTGTGACATCTTAAAATCAGTCTCGATACATCAAGATTCATTTTTAGAGTTGCCAAACACTCATACAGCCACCCCCCCCAGCCCCGACTGACTTCAACACTGCGAGTAGATAAATCTGTCTTTAGCAAAAGAGACTGTTCTGAGTTCCGATTAAAATTCATAGCCTTTTTCTCCAAATTATCACAATAAAACTTTTGAAGTTTAATAATTTGAGGAAGTAGAGATAAGGAAGAGATTAAAAAAAAAAATAAAGTAGCATCAGAAACCCTGCAATGACATTGAACCAATCTGTACCTACTGATTCACAAAACTATGCAGTGTTAGGTATTCTGATAAATACCTTTCCCATTTTGAAATGCAAGGATGGCAGCTTTATTAAAATTACAGTAGAAATATAGAGATAGATGGAAGCATCTAGCTGCCAGCTAGAGAGTTTTAAGTGGCTGGGTGGACACTTATACAGGTGTGGAAAATATGCAAATGCAATATAAATATGAACATTAATGTATTACTTTCCTCTTGGCCAACTTGGTTTTCTTTCATTGTTTTAAACATTCACTTTTTATTTGTTTAGTCATTAAGTCCCTTGATACTTAATAGGAAATATTTTCTGCTCCAGTGCCTCTTTCCTATGGACAATGACACTACCAACTAAGCTAAGCTAAACTATTATCATGTGTGATACTTGGGCTACTCCTTATGCGTCATTTAGAGTCTGATGCTTGGTACAGAATCCAGCAGCTTTGTGTTTTTTGTTGTTTTGGGATGGGTTTGGGGTTTTATTTGGTTGATTTGTTGTTGGGTTGTTGTTTGTTTTTGGTTTGTTTTTTTTGGGGGGGGGGCGTGGGGGGGAGAACGGACAGTAAACCAAGCAGAACATATTGCTAGGAGTCTGATATCACTGTTCTGGGACCTGCGCTAGATACTTGCTAGTCTCCTGGTATAGTTTATAGGTCATAACCAACACCTTAAAACTTTCATCAGCCTGACCCTACCAATGAACAAGACCAAATTTCTCACACACAATAAACTGTCTCAGCTGAGCTACTAGATAAACTAGATCCACAATTTTACTACCTGGGCTTTAGGCTTCCTAACTTCTTGTCCACTTCATTCAAAATAGCTGACACCTAATTATCTGGGTATGATGAAAAAATCTATTATAGCAGGTAGGGTTGAAAGCAGTGAAGTATTGGGGCTGTGAAGGAAGAAGAGGTGAGAAGGAACAGCTGCAAAACAATGATGAACTTTTCCATTTTATATATTGCTGGCAGTAACAAGGCATAGATCCACCTGATTAATGCTATTGGCTAGCAAGAGTCCATTAAACTCTCTCTCTCTATGGGCTTAATACTAGTAGATAGTTTCCGTAAGTCTAATTATTGGGATGCTCTGGGCTTTTGCATGGACCCTTTTTTTTGTAGTTAGAGGAAATGCATTAGTGCATCTGTTCTCCTGTAGTCCAGCACTTCTGCTGCTCTTAATCTCCAAAGCAAGTTGATAGCCCACTGCCACTGACTGATTTGTCACAGTCTGACAGTCTACGGTGAATCTCCATCCTCATTTCTCCAATAAACTCATATTCAAAGGAAGTGAACGAGAGGCAGAGAGGAAGCTAGAAGAGTTAGGACTCAGTCCAAGCAAAAAAATACCCTGACCTTTCCTCCCAGCTTCACTGCAGTACCAGGGCTATAATGAAATGAACCAATACCCCAGAAGAAGATTCCTGTCTGTTCTATAAACATAGCCCTCACCTTGGAAACCCCTGCCACTCTCAGGGTTCCTATAAAATAGGCCAAAGATATTCACAGGTTGCTATACATTGTGCTGCAAGTTGTGACAGCACCACAGTCCAGAACTGGTCAGGCTAGTAAATACTATATTATTGGAAAGGAATAGGTTAATCCCTTTTTTGTTAAGTGGTTTAGTATTTTTATTAGCAGATCCTTTGCAAACTAGGTCTTAAACGCCTTATTTCAATGTTTGTAGAAGTTCCCTGATGTTTAAATCATAACTTTTAGCCTATGGAACAATCATGAGGCATTTAGATTTATTCATGCTGTGCACATAAGGCACATTGTAAGGTTTCTATGCCTTAATCCATTGCAACTAGTTGTGGTTATGAGCAGCAGGAGTGTAAAACAAGAATAAACATTTATATCCCTGACAAACTGAGTAATCCTGACACTAGTATTTTAGAGAATTAAAGTCATTATGCAACATGCAAAGAACTAAGCAGCTGAAGGTTTTCCTCCTCTAAAAATATTCCCAGGTCATACTCATATGTGACAGCAGCAAGCATGCCAGGATGCTATAGAGGAAATTTTAAAGTCCATCTACATATCAACCAGCGCTCAGTTAGTTGCATGGCAGTGTTCTTACTGAGCCTCCTGGGAAGCTTTAATGTTTCACAGGTGATACAACCAGCTGTAGGCCTCATGCTTGCTTGTACAGAGTTCGTAATAAAGCACAAGTTACATGTCAGAGTACTCTACTAGGCAGGGAACAGCTCCTGCTGCCTGTGCTCGGGGGTGAGCTAAACCCATTTATCCCTGTAGCCTCATTAACATTACACAGAAGCCAGGAGTGGCTGATCTGAATCCTCCCAATTCATTAAGGGCAAAGCTGCAAACACATTGGTGCAGAAAAGAATGCTGTTGTATTAACAGAGGATCCTGAGCCAGTGGAAGAAGTATATTATGCCAAGCGGCACAACAGGTGCATAGGCAATTTGTGGTTTCTGCTTCCTGGGAGAGTCAGAACAAGGTGCCTTGCCAATTGCATGCAAATTTGGTTTAATTTTGAGAGACTAAAGGCAAGACAGAAGTGCAAGTGATGTTGCTCTCAACAAGCACTGCTCTTCCTGCCCCCTCAGAAGAAATAAATGCATCACTAAAGGCAGGAAAAAGAAAAAGTTAAAATACTAATAGTTCTCAATTCAACAGGCCTGCTTACGTTTCCTTGACATAAAGAAATGTTAATGTTTCTGACTTGCTATTCTAATTTTCTCAAGTTTTGTACCAGAGGTCTATATGAAATACTAGAAAAAATTCAAATTGAGGTCTCAATTTTAAACCAAAGGGACGGTGTTTGAAATTACAAGAATCACCTTCACTTTTATTTGGTTAAATTCTGTTGTTTTAGTTAATGCTGCAGTCTGATTAACCATCAAGACTCTCCCTGGACATACACAATGGCTTTTTGCTTGTCATTACATTATATACTGAATAACAAAACCCTGAAGAATCCAAAATAGCAAGCAGACTTGTCTCATGAGGTGAATAGTTTCTTTTCAACAGCATTCCTGTAGTTCAGAGCTTTCCCAACTGTGTGCTGCGACACATTAGTGTGTCGGCAGCAGTGTGTAGGTGTGTCGCGTGAAATGCAGAAAATTTTGCGGAAGGGCACCGCAGAGCTCCCTTACTCGCGTCTGCTTCCCTTGGCCCCTCCCCCAGAACTGAATTACTGTGTCGCGAAATGATGCATGTCTAAAAAGTGTGTCACCAACATGAAAAGTTTGGAAAGCTCTGCTGTAGTTCATCTACCAAGAATGGCCCAAGAACTCTAGGTCCCACTCCCAGCTCTATCACCGCCTCACCATACACTACCGGCCAACACACTAACAATGCCCCTCTACTGCCACTTTGTGAGACTGGGGCTAATATTTCTGTTTGTTTAGGCTGTAGATGCTTTAGTGAGAAAAGGGGAAAATCTGTCTTTTGAACTGTATTGTAACAGTTCTGAGCAAAATGCATCACCAAATTTATTTGAACTCTTTAAGGAATGAGGAAGTTACAGTACATTCCACAGCTCACCTTCTTACATAGTCTCAGACTCTAGCTCCACCTTTAAGTAGTTGTAATTTAACAGTAGTACAATTACATCACTTTGTGCAGCTCTGACTCGGCGTAGAGAATGGGGGACAGAATTTTTACATATAAAAACCTACACACAATATTTTTATGTGGGTCAGGGCACTTTCAATGCAACAAGCCAAGACAATATATCCATTTGCAATTTTGGGGCTACAACTTGTTGAAAGTTTGTAAGTTACACACACACACACACACACACACACACACACACACACAGTCAGAAATTCATTAAACAAATACAGGTATTTTTGACATCCTTCAAAGCATTTTTTGACACAATTTATTTTCATTGTGGTTACAAAAAAGTGATTGATTTCTTCCTTTCTATTCTTCAATTGATTTCTTCCTTCTATTCTCTCTTCTCTCTTTCCACTTTGCTACTGAAAAGGGAAATAACCTACAAACTGTATTTAGGTCTGTTGGAAAAATGGGAACTTCTTAAAATAGTAGTTTTTCCATAAACTTGCATTAAAAAAAAAAAGACTAACACAAAACATCATTATGTTTTTTGTCAGAAAATAATGTTTTGACCATAAACATTATGACCAAGGAACCAAATAATTGGGCCTTTAACTACTTCCATTAATATCCCTTTGCTAACAAGCACATTCTTAGCTTTTACAAAGTATCCTTATACTGTAACATCATGTAGCAGTGTAGTGGAATAGTTTTCAGAACAAAATCCAGGTTGTTAGACAAACCTAAATATTTTTACATGATTGTGAAGTACATCTTTTTTGTTCTCCTCACTCACAAAACCATTTTCTCACCAGATAAAAAGCCAAGATGGTTCAAATACCTGATATCAGATAACATCTCAAGACTCATTCTTGAAGACAACCCACTCACTTCCTTACACACACATCCTTTAAGATCTTGGCAACTTTGCTTTTTAGCTGACATCTTTACCAGTAACCCCAGGCTTCCTCTTTTTTCCTGCAATAAGGTTCATAAAATGGGAAAAGTAAAGGCTACTTTTCTCACACCAACATCCCAAAGCAACAATTCCTTGGACACCCCAATATTTAAAGCGACTTAGTTTCACTAGCATGCAAGAGAAGACTGAACAAGTTAAGAATGGTAAATTTTAGCAAAATGGTAATTTTTTGTGGTTTTAGTTTATGCTTTGAGGAGTGATTCTGGATTAGGAGCCTATCTAACCAGTGACAAATTAGTGTTTTAATTACTTACGTGCTTGATAAATATAAACTGAGTTACCAGAGATGGTCTATTTTGCAAAGTGCTTTTCGGACAGTTATTTTGTTATTCTCTTGGGGTATTTTTTAAAACAGAAAGTATGCTGTGTTGATCTAATAAAAGAACAAATAAAGGAACTTTAAAAAAAATGGTTTATTAAAAGTATGAGACTTAAAATATTTTATTCTTTTAGGCTACATTAGGCCCTTAGAACTGCACTTGCTGGTCTACAGTAGTTCTGTACTCCTTAAAGAGGCTGCCTTGTTTAGCCACCTCCTGCAGCTTGAACGTTGGATTAGGTACTCTGCAACTATCCCATTTTCTAGAATGCTCAATCAAACTCCTTTAAGCAATATCACATTACATTTAGAAGCACATACTCCTCTTCCATTGAACTCTGGTAGCTGAAGAAAAGTCAAGTCTGAAGTTACTAGGTTTCCGCCAACTGGCAGTTTTGTTTTGGAAGTCAGTGATATGGGGAAGAGAGAGGAAACTGGCTCCTAAGGCCACAAAAAGGCACATGGGTGAAGGGTGAGCAACATCCTATAGCAATCAGTGACAATAGAAAATATTCTTCCTTCTTTCCTGGAAGTGATGGATTTGTTACTTAACTCAGATAGACAAGAGTGAAGTTTCTCTTGTAGACTGCACATTCCCAGGCATTCAAGCTGAGGCAGCAAGCAAAGAGGGGTTCCAAAAGACAAGTTTATTTACAAGCTTTTCTACTCTTCTACCTTTGCCTATTCCCCAAAGTGGTCTGAATGCTTCTATTGTGATTTTGATACCTCCGTAGTAGTCTAGTCTTGTGCTGCATATGCAGCTAGAATGAACTAGGTTTTTGCAGAGCTCAGAGACAGCTCCACACAGAGAGATCTGGTAAGATTTTTATTCCTTCTACCAGGTAGTTCATATGTACCTGATGCTAGAAATTAGCATTTGCTGAAATACCAAGCAGTCTCTACATGAGATTAGAGTGATCAAACCTCAATATGTTGTCTACTTCAGCTCACCACTGTCAGTAGGATCATTTAATATGTTTTAAAAAATGAAATGGAATGCATTGGAAAAAACATGCAGGTCTAAGTACAATAGGCCATACTTTGGGGAAAAGGGCCCCAAAGATCAGTCAGGTAAAAGGGATGAATGTAATATGAAAAATGGAAAAGGTTGTTGTATAAGAATGGCCTAGTAGAAAATCCCTATATTCTACCCATATCTATCCAGTGAAAGAGGGTGGTATCATAACACTGCTCTGCTAAAACAAGAGCACTGTTAGTTTTCTTAGGAAACCTGCTTTTACATTAGCTGCAGCCATGGCTGCAACCTCCCTGGAATAATGGTTGTTCTGATATTATAGCAGCCCTGTGATACCGGGGTTACTTCAGGAAGGGAGAAGGAATTGGTTTAATTGTAACAATAAGCAACATGATATACTACTGTTTTAATCATTTTAACTGCTGACCCAATTTTGTTATAACATAGCAGACCATCACTGATGACAAGCAAAAGCATTGCAATTGCTGAACTTGCAAGTTTTCAAAGTGAACATACATACCCCTCTACATTACCAATATCCATAAATTTGGGGAGCAGATTGATGAACTAATAGACATACCTACACTTATCTCTACCTGTCAAAGGAAGTACCACGTTAATATAGCCTCACTAAGACACTTTTGCTTTGACTTAATGTAGAATAGGCAGAGAAGCCCCTATGCTCAAGTCCGGAGTCAGGAGACAGTGACTAGCACAGGGACCATCACATAAAGTTTTCATATACAGAGTATAATTACATCAAGAAAAAAAGTACTAATAAATTCAAGTCATCACAGCTAGTGTCACTAGAACCCAAAGCAGGAAACCCCACAACATAATTTATCTATTTTGGGTCTTCATCTCTGATCCAAACCCTACAAAAGCTGCTGCTCTACATTCCCTTTTCCCCCTATCAGTGCCCCTTTCCAGGCTCACATAGCTAACTGAGTCATTGCTAGATGGCCTCTGATCTCACATTTTGTAAGGACATTTGTCTTGTGTCTCTTGCAAAGGAACACCACTTACATATCTCAAACCAAATTATACAGAGTAAAGTAAAACTCCCACTGATGCCTGTAGCAGTCTTATTGTCATCTTTCATCATCATGTCCCGTAAGCCCTATAATACCTCACTCACAGGATTGTTGTTATGTGATTTTAGTTGTCATAACTCACAGTGTCTAATGGAAGATCTTTTAAAGCTGAGAGCAGTAAATATGCACAGCACCTAGCACAGGGATCCCAACTGAGGCTGGGACCTCTGTAATATTTCTAGCACACCAGCACATAATCTATTTTAAGACTCCCTCTTACCCAAAAGGTGAGGAAAAGATCACCTCTAGACCAAAACATGTTTATGTTATGTATTAAGACAACATTATCAGAGCTTCCTGACAGATGTACAGAAATGCCACTTCTAACCATACACCTAGAACATTTCCAAGAGGCATACATGCATATGTATTTTCCCTAAGTGGAACTGCAGAATCACAAGAGACCTTGACTCAGTGCAGTTTGGTTTAAGAAAGATCTATCTACAACTTTATGCTGCAGCACACAAACCCACTTCTGTGACTAGAAGTATTTGCCCTGTCTCACATAACAAATATAGTCAAAATGGCTATATGCATAAGCCTAATAAAAGTAGCACAAGTGCTTGTTGACCTGCTCGTATTAAGTTAAGCTGTTCATTTCATAATTGTATAGCAAAAGCACAGTGATAGCTTGTAGTGGCCAAACTTACGTTATGGATTGTCACACACTAATATATAAGCCATGTTCCCAGCTCCTTAAGGAAACAAAACATTCAAGCTTTGCTTTCACTTCTATAGAAGACAATTAGAAAAACAGGATCCTTCAGATGGAAACTGAGCTATGCTCTTTAATCAAGATGTTTTTCTTTCTGCTATCCATCTGAATTTAAAAAAAAAAAAAAAAAAAAAAAAAAAATCAGTAAACCAAAGTCAACTGAATGCATCTGAGCTCTTTTAAAAAGATTTGGATCACCATTTTTCCCCTCATGAGAGTGGGAAATTCCTGGCTAATTAGCACAGTTAGGGCACATGTTAACTCCCCAACTGCACCTTTTGCTCAAATCGCAAAGATTCAATTAATACATTTTTATTTAAACGTTCAATCACCTTCTCGCTGAGAGGACAGATTCCTTTGAAGTGGGAAGCCAAAAATAAATAAATAAATACAAACATACGCACAAGATCCAAATCTTGAAATAGGGCTGTCAGGTTAAGAAAATTACATTTGAAATGAGTGGACTTTCTGCTGGCTGGGAAATTAGCTCTGTGGTTGGACCCGGGTGGTAATTGATGGCAGTCAATCATCATGGTGCCTTGTGACCAGTGGGGTTCCCCAAGGCTCTGTCCTTGGACCCATACTGTTCAACATCTTCATTAGTCATGTGGACATTGGAGTCAGAAGGGGACTGGCCAAGTTCGCCGATGACACCAAACTTTGGGGCAAAGGATCCACACCTGAAGACAGGAGGGCGATTCAGGTTGACCTGAATAGGCTCAGCAAATGGGCAGACGAGAATCTGATGGTGTTTAACACTGAAAAATGCAAGGTTCTCCACCTTGGGAGGAAAAACCTGCAGTATCCTTATAGGCTCGACAGTGCTGCATTGGCTAGTACTACAGAAGAAAGAGACTTGGGGGTCATCATTGACCACAAGATGAACATGAGCCTGCAGTGCGATGCTGCGGCTACTAAAGCGACCAAAACGCTGGCTTGCCTTCATAGATGCTTCTCAAGCAAATCCCAGGACATCATTCTCCCCTTGTACTCGGCCTTGGTGAGGCCGCAGCTGGAGTACTGCATCCAGTTTTGGGCCCCACAATTCAAAAAGGATGTGGAGAAGCTTGAGAGAGTTCAGAGAAGAGCCACGTGCATGATCAGATGATAGGAAAACAGACCTTACGATGACAGGCTGAGAGCTATGAGGCTCTTTAGCCTGGAAAAGCGCAGGCTCAGGGGTGACCTGATGGCCACCTATAAGTTTATCAGGGGTAACCATCAGTATCTGGGGGAATGTTTGTTCACCAGAGCACCCCAAGGGATGACGAGGTTGAATGGTTATAAACTACTGCAAGACCAATTCAGGCTGGACATAAGGAAGAATTTCTTTACTGTCTGAGCCCCCAAGGTCTGGAATAGCCTGCCATCGGAGGTGGTTCAAGCACCTACATCGAACACCTTCAAGAGTAAATTGGATGCTTATCTTGCTGGGATTCTATGACCCTAGCTGACTTCCTGCCCTTCGGGCAGGCGGCTGAACTCAATGATCTTCCGAGGTCCCTTCCAGCCCTAATGTCTATGAAATCTATGACTTATTAAGCTTACCATGGGCCAAAACAAGAAGTAGTAATAGTACATGAAGCACAAGTACTACCTTCTTCACAATGGAAGGAACAAACTTTACCAGCAAGAACGGAGCTCAGCCAGACTCCCTTGCTTCTTTACAGATACTGACTTTTATTTTTGCTGCTGGGGGAAGAGGGGGAAATGGGGATGGTAACCTAAAATGATGCCTCCCTGCTCCCCTACAGCACTGCTGGGGCTGCCCTGCTGCCCCCTGCCCGCCCAGCAGAAAAGGGGGATACAACTCTATGCCACCACCCCCACTGCTGCCGCGTGGGCAGGGGGTGCCTCACCATGGCGGCAAAGCCAGCAGGTCAGAGAGCCCTGAACCCACAGCAGGCGGCCCACATTTACCCCCCCTCCACGCACGAGTCTGGGGGACATGTGCCTCCCTATGATCCCACACCCTGGGAGTGTGCACAGCAGCAGAGAGCCCCCCCACCATGGACAAGCTGCCTGTGACTATCTTGCTCCCCACCACAGGCCCCATGCAACACCTTAGCTGGACAGTGCCCCCAGGCCCAGTGCCTTCCCCACTCCCTCCCTCACCATAGGGACCTCAATCTGCTCCTCCCCATAGACCTACCTTCAGGAAGCTAGAAGAGCTGCTCTCCACTGCTGCCTGGGACTGTATTCCTGGCTGTGTGCATGTGCGTGCACATGCATATGACACCCCCTGCGTCCCACTCCCCGCAGCCCCTTTCAGGCTGGAACTCTGCCAGCCTGCAAAGGGAAACCCACCATATCCTGCATTTTTCCGCAGTAAATGGAAAACCCGGATCCCTGCACAATACTGGGAATCTGGGAGAAATGCTGCCTCAGAGTCATGCAGTCCAGGACCGGGACTTAATGTTCCCATTTCGTGACTGTCCTGCCCAATTACGAATGGGTGGTAACCCTACCCTCTTCCCAAGGGGGGCCAGGGCCCTTGGGCCCCACATAGCGCCTGTGACGTAGAAAGAGGTGCCAACAATAGTGGTAGTTTTTTTTTTATGTAGATAAGAACTAAACCAAGTCTATTAGGTCATTTTTAATAATTTTTGCATTTTAAGAAAGCAGTTAAAACACGATCAAGATGAGGAGATCCAGTTTTCTATAGAAGAGATTTAAAATATGATGCTAGGCTTAAAGGATTCTCTTAAGCAAGAATTATTTGGTTACCAGTATCCTTAAATTTTCCCCACCCCTATTCTCCCGAACAGAGGTAGCACAATAGTCACCCACGGCACTAGAAGCTCAATAAACCAGATCACTACTTCCTATGTAAGAGTATGGAAGAGCTTACTAAAGGGCAAAAGGGAACAGGCCTTTACTGTACACCAGCTGCTCCACAACAGACTATCATGTGAGCTCAGTTTTACCCTGTGGTAAGCGAAAGCTAAACCATAGTTGCTTAGCCTTCTTTCATTTGGTTAAACTTCCTCTCAGCATCTCCAGTATTGTACTAACATGGCTACACTGCTTCTGGTTTGGGAGTTGGCACATGTAGAGCATGTGCTGACATGTCTCAGCATGGTGGTGGCATGTCCAATTATGGTGCTGCCTTGATTTCACAGACCGCTGCCAGAGTCAATTGCAAAGGTTAACAAAAAGCCACTTTGGCTGCTCAGCTTTTCCTCCAACCTGAAGCCTCTGGCCTTACTTTTCCTGCTCACGTGAAGCCTGACCATCAATTCAGTCCCTTCTGGCTACACTTATGACTACACTTTCCTTTCCTGTAGTCTGGAGTTGTAGAGACCTCCGAGGTTGAATGGGAAGGAAGAGAGGAAAGAATTTATAGTTTGTGACACCGAACCTCCTGGCTTACAAGACTTTATTCCCATCCCCATTGGCCAGTTGACACTAGTTTAGCATGTTTTCATTCTATTTCTTACTGGTTAGGCTGAATTGTTGTTTATGAGATAAGAAAGTGCTATTGTGGGTTTGACAGAACTCAAGTGACAAGGTTTCCAATGATGTCATAAAGCATGTTCTTGTATATTGGTCTTTAAAAGCACAACACTAAAAACAAGCTCCCGCCCCCTAACTTCAAGGGACAACAAGCAACCACACACAGGCACCTGATGCAGCTTTAGAAGACATGCAAGTCTTTTTATTTAGTGTTATTTCCCCTTCATATCAGAAGCACTTTATTATTAGAAAAAAAATCACTTACCTCATAAGGTGTCATTCCTACAGCCCTTTTGCGTGCAGACTAAATGATTGGAGGGCACCAAGAATTACAAGTAGTTGGCAGAGTTGTTGACCTTTTTGTGTGAATGAGCCTCTAGCACAGTGACTCTCCACCAGGGTCCCACAGCACCCTGGGGTGCCTTGAGATCTTTTCAAGGGTGCTGCTGGATGCCACACAATGTTATCACTGCTAGGTATACAAACATGATTTCATGGGATAAACCCAGAACTTTCAAGTAGGAATCCACAGTCTCAAAAATATTCTGAGCTGTTGTGATCCCAGTTCTGTGCAACAGAATTGCCCTGTTTTTCTGTAGTAAAAAAAAAAAATGAATAAAAACAAAGAGATGGTGTTTTCCAAGGAGTGTCTAGAAAGGTTGAGAACCACTGCTCTACCATCTCTCGATATCTTAACATTATGGATATAATGACCAACAAAAGCCTGTATGCGTAAAGGCTATATCCTGCGTGGTCCTAAACACTAACACCAAGCTATTAAGATTAGTATGATCTTGTGCATGATGAAGTGGAAGCAAAGATATGGACATAGTTGTTTCCCATTTCTTAAAACTGAAAGTTGCAAATCTCCACTTTTTCAAAGTTGCATTGAATTAGCTTCTCTATACACCACCTCCAGTTATAGAGGAATAGGATGTTATTTAGTAAATAGCCAAATCACCAAAAGCTCTTCTTTTTTGAGTATTCATAGCAAAACTAGAGTGGAACACTTTTACTGATGAAAGCCACACATACACACACACACACCACACAGCTCAGTCTAAAGCCAAGAAGTAGTCAGTGATCGCTTTCTACTCCATCATTGCCAGCAAGTCTTTTTAATAATGGCCCAGTTAAGGAAATTTCTGAATAAATCATCCAGATTTGCAAACAGACTATTTTAAAAGGAACATGTAAGCAAAAAAAAAAAAAAGGAAACCTGTTCACTTCACCAACTAAATACCCGAGTGAGGAACTGACAGCTAACAGACACGCTACACATGCACAGGACCTACATAAGATCCCATATCTAGCACAACAACTAGATTAGATCTTTGGAAGAGGACCAACCTGGAAGTGTTCAGGTACCTTTGATTCTATCTCAACAAACACTGCATTTAATTGAAAACCCCTTCAACTTCTGTGGCTTGCTTCTGTGTTTTAAAGAACCTCCTCATATCTCAGGCTGATGCTCACATCAGATCAGCAGACAGAAAGGTTTGAAAGAATATTGTTTACTTATTAGTGTTGGAAATACCTCTTTTCTCCCTTCAGGGTAGATATTCATTAATAAACAGCTTTAAAAAAAAAAATCAAGCTCTTCTGTTTAATTGCTCTTTAAAAGGATCCCACTTTAGTCCTATCAAGACTATACCAATGAAATGCCAAAATTGTCATAACATTTTCTACAGATCCACATGTGAGTTTATGGAAGTTATTTAGTGAACTAATCTGCATAACTCTAAACTTCTAAAATAAGGGGACTGTGGCACTCCAAAACTGGTAAAAGACTAACCTAACAGCCATGTTTTAAGTCCTCCATTTACCCATGCAGCAATAAGAAAAGAAAAGAGTAGGATCACTCATACAGCCTTTATAGTTCTTGGCCTCAGAGTCAAGTATGAAAGAAAATGCAAAGCTTGGTGATAAGTGATACAGGAGCTGAAACTAAAACCAAACTTTCTTACATGCAGCAAAGCTTATATCCAATGTAGCTAGCCCAATTCAAAGCAGCGACCATCCAGCCACCCAATAATTTAAATATTTACACATGTAATAACAGTACTTAAATTCCTGAAGCGTGAGAGTTTATCAACACAAGGTGTGAACATTTTGAGTTTAACTGAGTAAAGTCTCCAAGTCAGAATATAAAGGAACAAGACTTCTGTAACCGTACCACAACCAAATCTTCCATCTAGTTTTTCAGAAGGACAGATTCCATCAACCAAAACACAAATACTACTTTTTACTGTTATTTTTCTTTTCATGCTTCTCCCTACTCTTTTACACAATTTGGCTTTTCTTGGGATACAAACTCTTCCAGGCAGGAACTGTCCCTGCATGTATTTGTATATCACAGTCAGCTCCCAACATGGGGCATATTTTTTTAAAATTCCTTCCTGTATTAGAATCTCCCTTCTGTTTGACCTTATGTTCCACTATGGAAGTCTACATACACTGTCCATGGTGGGACATATCCAACTCTTTTTAATAATTTAAGTTGCTATCTGAAGACAGTTCAGCCATTAAGAAAAGGATGATACCTCCTGTTGAGCATGTATGCAAGAGAGGGAGTAGGGGAGGTACTGAAGAAATTCTATATCCTAAAATATATATTAAAAAAAAATCTAATCCCAAGGAAAGAGATGGATTTAATGGCTTAGTAATGCAAGCTCATTTTGGAGGAGTTTAAGAAATACAAAAAAGACAGTCTTTGGTGTAAAAACCTTTACAATCTGAAATTAAAATCTCACACAAAGGGTTAAAAAAGAAAGGGTGGGGGGAGGACAAAATACACAACAGCTGTCTGCTTCTCCCATGGTAGACACCTACTCTATGCTTCAGACAAACCACCATGTGATAACTCAAGCCCACAGGGCTTACATTCACCAGGTGTTATTGTGGTTTTGATACCATTGTGCTGCAGTTACCTAAACGAACTTCTCTGCTCTTCTGCCTACCAAAGCTATCTGATAAGAAACATGTACTGTTATAGCGGCTTCTTTGCTGTGGTGCTAGCATTGTACAAGAGTTCGTATCTCGTTTTGTTTCAAATAGTAAGTGGAAAAATCAGTTATCAGGCTGGGGCTAAAAAGAGACCAGTCTAACCTTAATTTATTCATGGAAATTTGAATTCCATCTCTTTACGCCCAGAAAGGTCTGCATCAGTTTTAATATATTACACTTTAGCTTTCTTCTTCCAGGATTCAGTAGGTATCTTAGATTTGACTACACGACAAATCTATAGTTTAAGAATATGACTGGCAGAACTTTAGAGAACCAATGTATCTGGAGAGAAAAAAAATAAATACACCCACCCTTTAAAGTAATTTTTTCCACCTACTGAAACTTTTCAGGTTTCAACTACATTTTTTTTCCACCCAACCCATGTGTGATTAGCAGCAGCAATCTCCTCTCTCAATTCAAACTGTTCATTAAGAACCCATCATGGAATAACACCAGTGTTCCTGTTTCTTGAGTTCAGGACAATATATATTGCTCTGGTAGAAGGATCTGTAGAAGAAAAGTTTGAATTGATGCACCAGTCTTGCAGATGTATGGTGCACAACTCTGCTCATATAAGCAGATCTGTAGGATTCCCCATATGCCCAGAGTTAAGGTACAGTATTTATTTGTAGGCACAGGGCCTAAAGTTTATATCCTCTTCCTATAAAAATCATGCTTCCCTTTAGATTTTGCTTCTCAAATACCAAAATAAGATAGCATTAATTACGAAAGGCCACCAAGTTATACTCTTCAAATTCAAAAGCATTGGTATTTATTGGATTATTTGTATGGGAATAAATCATTCAGACTTTTCATACAATGTTAAAAAAAATAGTGCCTCAAGATGGTTTTGAATCCTAACATCTCCAGGCAACAGATGCAACAAACAAGCAGTGGCTTTGTAATGCAAATGAAGAATCTCAGGTATACCACAAGGCTATTCCACCCACAAATGGTCAGAGATCAACACCTCTGCTGAGTGTTGGGTCTCTCAAACCTTATCTGTTTTAACAGTCTTTTCTTCTGAAAGGAAACAAGTAAACAAGCAGCCCCCGCCCCCCCCCCCAAAAAAAACAAAAAAACCCCCCAAAAAACCCACCCTTGAATGGGTGACAGTTTGAAGCCCAACAAAGGTACAGAGCAGAGGTGAACAGGAGGGAAGACATAACATGCCATATCGGTTGTGGTTAATGGTGAAGTAAGCAAGTATATAATCTTCTGGGTGCAATGTTTTGATCTCGCACACATTAAAAACCAGCTGTCAAGTATGAAGACTAGCAAATATTATAGTTCAATTAAACAGAAAATTATTAAACAACTCAAGCATGTAGACTTGTGGTTAAACTGAAAGTTCTCCAGACTTATGTCAACATTAGTGTGTTATAAGAACACTGTTTTACAGAAATACTGGTACTGCTCTAACATGCCAGAGTAACACTCCACTAAATTAATCCCTGAAGTGTTAGGCAAGCAATAATACAATTAGAAAGCAGAGGCATTCCCTCTCCACACTAGATATTCAAATATTTCTCAAGCAGAAGATAGGAAAAATAGATGTGTTAAGTTGATCAGCTAACAGCAAAGATGTGGCCCTACAACAACACATTTATGGACAGGGTTTGATGTTTTATATTCTCTAATCATTAAATTGTATTTCTTATTCCAGTTCTTCCATTCATACATTTGTGTGAGGGTGGAGAAAAAAGGGACTGGTTACTGGATTCCTTATTTTCCAGGAGACACAGATATAAATGTCTTTACATACTGAAAAGGATTATATCATTTTTATCAGCAAGTAGGAATTACGATTTAATCTGTCAGGATATTTGTTATTTTAAATGCCTTTCAACATCAGACAGCGTATGTAAAAAAGACGATTTGGGATAGTTTTTTGTTTGTTTGTTTGTTTTGAAAGAAAGGTATGTATCTCTCTAAAATGAAATAAAATTGACTAACCTTGTTTTTATTCAAGACAGATTTTTTTGAACAGGAAAGCCCTAAAAACAATATTTTTCAAGTTTGTTTGTTTGAGATATATCATACAAATAAAGCATTCAGGTAAGAGTGTTACATATAAAACAGAAACATTTGCTATGTTTCGGAATCTATTGAGTCATTCTGTATTCAGGAAACCTTTGTTTGGACAAAACTTTCTCCAGGTTTGCAGTACAAATGTGTTGCTACTGTTAAATGTAGAAATCTGTATTGGTAATTTCCACCCCACCCACAAACAAGTAAAAAGAAAAAAGCTTACGTTAAAAGGCGTAAGAAAGCAAAAATAAAACCGATTGCTTGAAAGAGTTTGCCACAGAAAGCTTTTCCTTCTTACTAGCTCTTCATTTTAGTCACTTAGAAAATAGCTACCACCAATGAGCATTCTTTTCTAAAATTATGGAATACAATGGCAGTGTCATTCTACAACAGGAGGCACTGTAAGTTCTGCTTTCCCCAAGATAATACTTCTAGTGCAATTTCCACAGCTAGATTTTTAAAATCCCAGAAGTTTTACTGAGGTTGCTTCCACTGATTTACAAGAACAATGGAAATTTACTATTCAGCATATTTACTATTCTTCCAGCGCGCTTCTACACCAACCAGAACAAATTAGTAATTTTAAGAGTCAGATTCAATGATTCTCCTCTTGATGCAACAAATACAAAAAGCTACAGCCACAACCTTGCATTATATAATTATTCTAACTCATCATCGGCAACTGTTTCCCATGCACTCTCTCGCATCATTTCTATGTTGTATTTCCAAGTAACATCCACTCTCACATACATGACAGCTTTATACGAGCAGTCTATGTTAGGAAGAGAAAAAAAATCAGCTAAGACTGAACATGACAAACTGAGTAAAGGAAGAAACATCCATCGGATTTTTATATTTCAGTACAATCTGAGAGAACTAAAACCGGTCTAGTAGTGCTTCTTCCCAGAGTTACCGTAAAAGTAGCATTTAGGCCATTCAGCCACACATTATAACGTAACATCCAGACTATATTTTCAGCCTTGTTCATGGCAAATTAAATGTTTCCACCATCATTCCAATCAAGATGGCTAAGAAGTTTAGACAGCTAGCTACACAGAACCTAAAGAATAGAAGTGTAATATTCATAATAATTCAAAACACAGTCCTGAACAAGAAGAAAATTTCTCTCTCCCAAGGCAATTTGCATAATAGGTAACTCACTGTTCTAGGGATGGGTGGCGACAGAGATCCATTAGACATGTATGGGTCGTTATTCATATTTGGCATCATGATATACCCCGAATAACCAGAGTATGATGGGCCCTTGCTGTATAAACTGCTGTCTGGGTGTTTTCCTGTGAAAGCAGAGAAAAAGAGGGTTACCGGTATATTATCTTACCACTTAGGTTTTTTTATGCAGATCAGAAAATGTATATAGGCACTGTGCATTCATGGAAGTATTCTGTACACACGAGGCTGGTTTGGAGATTTGGGGGAAAGAGAAATAGGGTTGTCTGTCTGTTTTATTATTATTAAAGTAGCATATTGCTGGGAACCTTAGCATTATTTCTACTGTATGCCTGCCAGTATTTACTCTCTTAAGACTTGGGCCTAATGTAGGCATTTGTTGGGAATGCACTTATTGCAAAGAGTTCAGGGTTACATGTCTACTTTGCTAATATGTTCAAATAGCAATATCAGCAAATGATATTTAAAACATAATTCTCCATTTCTGAAGGCATCCATAGGATTTGGAGATTTTGCAACACATTCTTCTAGGGACTGTCCTGTGTAACTGACTGAAAAAGGCAGCATCCTAGCTACACAGATCACTTCTTTCTCAAGTCCAATATACATAGTACCCCAGCAATTCACCCTGGTCATGTTAACCAGCAGCAAATTAAAGTGAAGGAGTTCAGGATGATGTAGGATACCCTGCTGACTATTGGGGGTCTATTAAGTGCACACAGAATGTTCCATTTTTTTAATCTGTTTAATATCCAGTTTAAATTAAGTCTATTAGTGGATATCAGGACTAAAGAAAAGCTGAATTTTTTCTAGAACTCATATTACAATTCTAATGAAGAATATTAAAAGTTATGAACTAAACATTATGATACAGTGGAAGACATTACTGCATTTTCATCCAGCTTCCTAAACTAAAATATACATGATTTTCTCCCATCCTCCTCAATTAGCATGCACGTATACATCAAAACATCAACTAGTCAAAACAGAAATGAAACTGCATGTGTTAAAGTGACAGATGTGTTTATAAATTGAGTATATAGTTTCTTAGCATGCATAGCTCAGCAGGGTTATTAAGCAAGCGATGGGAGATATGGAAAATATTACCTATAAACAGATATTCTAAAAATAGTTATTTTCTTGGCAAAGAATCTGCTTGCCTACCAATATCAGTTGGCCAACAACTGAAATGCCCTTTGGCCGCTTAAGTTAGATTTGGTGTGCATTTACCTCACTTTTCTAAGTTGTGAAGATATATTTGCATTCTTTTCATGAACAGAGATCACTTATACAATCATAACTCAATGTGCAATAAGAAGCTGAATTATATTCCATTTGAGTTCCTTGTTAATGTGGAAAAGAAAAGGTTGCAATGCAGAGTGAAAAACAACTCAACATTTCTCACCTTCTTCAGGAAGTTCTCGGCTTTTATCATGGTATGATTCCTGGGCTTGTGCTTGCCTGGAAACCTACCCACACAGAATCCACCACAAAAAAGAGAGAGAGAAAAAGAAAAAAAAAAGGTTATTTTTATGCACTGCTGTTCACTGAAGTGCTGGATTTACTAAAGGATCAAAATTACTGTTAAGCAGTTTAAGTCATCTGAAGTTTGGCCCTGTACTCCTCCCTCCACCTCATTCCTGTTGAAAGGATATTTTTTTATTCTTTTTTATTTTTATTTTTTTACAGCTTTAATAATGATGTAGTTTGGAAAACCAATTGTAGCACAAGAAGTCCTACAGCTGTAGCCCTCCTAAAGAGGCTAACCACTGAGAATACTTCCGGCTTCCCTGGTCAAAATGGTCTTGCTAGAGTAATGCAAAAAGGAAAAAGGAAAACAAGTGCCTTTTGAAAAATTCCAGTCTTTGGTTGTTTTTGTGTTGTTGAATTGTTACCAAACAATTTATGCAAATCCTTTCAAGAGTGGGACTCATCAGCTGACCTCACCAATTTTTCCAAAGAATTTCACAGGGACTATAGGTCTAATGCTATTAGATTATCCTGTGATTCACAGGAATTTATTTGTCCTGGGCTGTGAGCACCCATGTAGGAAGGGGAAGAGCATCCTCCTGACACTCACCAGTTTGCATAGATGGATGTTTTAAGAGTTTACATTTCAAAACTTTATTTGGAAAGACAGACGCGCGTGTCCACAGTTGGTTGTTTTGCTATGCAAGCAGGCTTGACTGGGGTACCCTGAAATTGAGAAACTTACTGCAAAGAAGAGCAGAAGCCACCAGCTACCTTTCCTCCGCCTAAAACAGAAGGAAAGGATGCTCTACTGTTCCTGGGGCTGCTCGGCAGCAACCTTCTGGAGCCTTGGCAGCGTGTGTACCCAACAAGAAGGTCCCGGCACCCTGCTGCTAGGCAGTGCAGTAGCCCCGGCTAGTGACGATTTCAAACCCACACCTGCTCAGCTGAACCCTGTGCTTCTGCCTCTCCCAACTCAAGTGCCCCTTGGCTGCAGTTTGCCCCGGCCACTGGGGCACAAGGGGGAAAGGGGGCTGGGAAGGGGATGGACGGACAAGTCTCCCTTGCCCCAGCCAGGCCAAGCAGCCTCCAAAGCAGCAGAAGCATCACTAAGCCCCCAAGCTGGGACTCGTAGATGCCTCTCCTTTCAGCCCTAGGGCAGCTGGCTGCCAGAGCCATGCTGCCCCCTACAAAGGGGCAGCCCCTGGCTCTTGCCTCTCCAGACGCAGGTCAGGTGGCCATCAGAGAGGCCATTCCGGTTTTCTGCTACACTGTCCTCTTGATACGAACCCGGATGCCTTCAAGAGAAAAACAGAGGACATAAGGGCGTCCGGTTTCATATCGAGAGAGGACAACCGGACTGTCCCCTATAATGGCCACCCTAGGCAGGTCCCTCTGCACCGCCGAAGTTCCCTGCGTCGTCCTCAGACAGGGAGGGCTATGTGATCTCTTTTATTAGACCAACCACATTAGCCCTGCCTCATCCTCCGCGCCCTGTCCCAGCAGACCCGGGCCGCCGGCTCCCCTCAGGCCGCCCTCCCCATCCCCGCTCCCGGCGGGAGCTGCGCGCCAGGGGGCGCTCTTTTGCCCCCAAGTACCAGCGCAAGGC
>NW_005842484.1:1071009-1114663 GCF_000455745.1 Alligator sinensis
GTTGTGGTTGCGGTTGTCTCGGGGGAAGGAGCCAGGCGGAAAGTGGGCTGGGCTGGGCTGGGCGGCCGGCTGGCCGAGTGGAAGCCGGGCTCTGCCTCTGCGATGTAACTTTAACATCCCTTCCACCCACTCCTCCCTCCCTCCCTCCCTGCCGCCGGGAGGCTGGGGGCGGGGGAAGATGAAAGGGAAGCCGCGGCTCTGATTGATAGACACTGGAGAGAGAGGGAGCAGGGAAATGTATCCGCGCACAAACCCGGCTTAACTGCTCGGGCTGGGAGCGCGGGGCTGGGCGAGCCCGGCGCGGGGGAGGCGGGGGTCGGCGGAGGCAGTGCGCTCAGGAGGGCACCAAGAATATAGGAAGGGATCCGGGTTGTAGCCGTATCGAGCTGGAGGAAAAGACAATCCCGACTCGTAGCAGAGAGGGTATCTTTTATTAGACCAACAAGATTTTGGCCAAAAAAAAAAATGTCTTTAATTGCACGCTTTCGGGCACAAGCACCCTTTATCGAGCATTGGAGAAAAGATCCTAAAAGTTCTCCTGGCCAGAAATGAAAGTTCGTATTTCATAGGGTTTCACGGAGGAGTCAATAGAAGAACATAGGACCAAACTCTAAAAACGGGTCAACAAACTTTACAGACGGGTTCTCCTTTGAAGGAGAAACGCGTGGGAAAGCGTGGGTTCCCTCGCCCCTCCGGCTGGCAGAGTTGCAGCTTGCAAGGGGCTACTTGGGCCCCCCTTGCCCCACACACAGGGAGGTGGGAGTGAGGGGCCCTTAATGGGTACTGGTATCAAAAAGGTCGAGAACCACTGATCTAGTCCACACCTCCCTGCTCAAAGCAGGACCTTTCCCACCCAGATCAGCCCAGCAGAGGCTTTGTCTAGTGGTTTAAATACCTCCAAGCAGGGAGATGCCACCGCCTCCCTGGGTAGCCCGGTGCAGGGCGTCATTGACCTCGCTCCTCGTGAGAGAGTTTTTTTCCTCTTATCTCACCCAAACTTCCCTTGCTGCCACATGCAGGAGACATAAGGGGAAGCGATGGGTTCATTCAGCTCCAGCCTGGAGAGGGGGTAGAGAACAGGAAGGGGAAGATTTGGGGAGCAGGGGGAATCAAAGGAAGTAGAAATGAGCACCTGGTCAGACCTCTCTCTCTCTCTCTCTCAAGCACTCGCAGCTGATCGGGCAAACTTCCCTCGGGCTGTCCTCAGCCAGTGATGAGGTGGGCAAGTCCTCAGCTGCTTGCTCCAGCTTGAGCTGTTCTGAGCCGCCAGTAGGGCTGGGAAGAAGGGAAGTAACAGTCCACAGGGTGGAGGTTCCTAAATCAGCCTCCTCTGCCCCCCTCAAAAAAAATCCCTGGAGAAAGCACAGAAGGGTTAGCTAAACATCCCCAAGCACATCTGGAACAAGTGCTCTGTGTGTGTCAAAGCTGTTTTAAAACGGAATCTAGCCCTCATTTTTGGAGGGGAGGGGGAATGTGGACATGCCATACTGTTTGTAGCATCATGGAAATATTAGGTTTGGAAGGTCAAGGCTCCAAGCAGGACCAGCCTCAAATAGATCATCCCAGCCAGGGCTTTGTGGAGCCGGGGGAAGATGCTAATTCCCTTTGAATTCCCTTCCACCCAGGAAGAGCAAACACACCAACTGCAGATGCTTCCTCAGCCTTCGGAAGGGCATTTGTACCCGAAAGCTTGCAAAGACGATTCCCCCCCCCCCCCCCACAAGACTACCCGAGCGGGGTAAGAATTTTTCCAACTGTTTGAGCTGGTCTAATAAAAGATACGAGATTTACCCAAAGAACCTTGTCTGCCTGTGTCCTTAGACCAACAGGGCTACAACCTACACACCCATTCCCTTTGAAATCATATGTACCAGCTCAGGGAAAGGGCTGTGTTAAGTCTAGAGCCATTCAAACCAGCAAGTGTGTGGTAGTCCTTGAACGGGCAGTGAGAAAACCAGCCCTGATGAACTCCTGTTTAAGAGGGGCAAAATCAATTCCAGAATACAGATATAACAGAGGGTCCATCTCCCTAGCCTCCGATATCCTACTTTGGGGGGGTTGTTGTGTCAGTCCTATGCATCAAGCAGCCTCCTCTGTGCACAGACCTGTGTAGGAAAAATCCAGGCGGTGCATTTGGAAAAATGTCATTCCCAGACATGTATTTGGGGGATTGTGACTGCGATGCAATGTCGTGGAGCTTAATTAGCTTCGGCATTGGAAGAGGGCAGCTCATGCTTTGTGTAAGCATCGGGACATTGCTAAATAGACAAGCTCGGGCAATAGAAACAGGCAGCTTTAAACAGATGACAGGTTTCCCCGTTATAAAATACACCTACTAGAAGGCAAGCCCTGCTGTTTGTGACATGTTATACAAGTTGAGATAAACTACGCAAAATCATTTCTTTGCATAATTTCCAGGGAAGCAGTGATTAAAATCCCGCTGAGATATCCAAACCTGATGAAGGGCACTAACCCTGGGAAAGAAAGGAAGAAGTGGGGATGCGGCTTGTCACGTCCAACGGGTGCATTTCAATGAACGATCAAGAAAGCAGCAAAGAAAGCTTCGAAATACCAGAGCTTCAAAAGAAGCTAAATTGAGCCCGTCTCCCCTTAATATAACAAATCTCGCCTGGAGTTGGTTGTAACAATCAAGAGGCGGTTGTCTGGAAAATGGGCAAGTCAGTGCTGATTTGTAAATGCTGAGCTGCACGCATTTCCACTCCTATTCTCTCCTTCACGTTAATTGTTTGGACTTCCAGGCTCATTTGCAGAACACCTCCCCTTGCCCTCGAGATGATTACAGGCAAGCAGAAGAAGCCGGAGGTACCTGATGGTGGGAACCGATTTAGGGAAGAAGGAGGGGAAGATGTCCCATGCGAGTTGTAGCCCAGATCTGCTTGGGAAGCCCATGAAAAAAAAAATCCTGAGGAATTTCCTTTAACTGGCGATCGTGATTTTTAGTGTCTGGCTGATCCGTGTCTTTGTTGCTCTGTCGTGGTCCTGCTACAGATCTAGTTTAAAGGGCACTCGGGAGAGGGCTGGTGAACAGTGTCAGAGGAAGTTAGCCTTCGACCCAAGAATGAATATATTATATATGTGCGATGTATAATAATAGATGTATAGGAGCATTGTATTCCATAATACAAACGATACAGGTATATGAACTAATATAGAGAATATAAGAATTGGAAAGGCTAAAGACACAGACACATATGCAAAGGATATATATACACATACACACGCACACACACACATATGCAAAGGATATACATCTATACACATAACACAATTTTTGAAAGAATGAAATAGAAAGAATTGGAAAGGCTAAGGACATATATGTATGTATGTATGTATGTGTGTGTGTGTATGTATGTCTGTATATAGACATACTTATATATTTTTAGCCTTTATAGACATATACATATCTATAAAGCTGACTTACATGTATATATGACATATATATGTCTTTAGACTTTATAGACAGCCTTTATAGACATATATGTGCCTATATATGTCTGTAGTCTTTCCAACTTTCTATTTCATATTATACATATGGCATTTATATATATAATGTATTTAGCCTTTCCAATTCTTTCTATTTCATATTATACATGACATATATATATACACACACACACGCGCACACACATAAATATGTATACATACACACACATGTTCAAGACAATATATATACTATGTCTTGAACCTTTCTGATTTTTTCTATCATAGTATCATAGTGTCATATTATATATATAGTCTTTAGCCTTTCCAATTCTTTCTATCTCATTGTCTTTCAAAAATTGTCTTTCTTCCTTTCTATTTCATTGTCTTCTTTGTCATTGTCTTTAGCCTTTCCAATTCTTTCTATTTCAACTCTTGAGCAGTGATTTTGGGCGAGGAGACACTCTGCTAATTGTCACACCGATTAGCACGTGGGGCTTCAATCCGCCTGCCCTCCCCCACGTAGCTAATCCATCGGAATTGGCGTTACATCGGGGGCAGGGGTGGGCCAGTGAAATCCTTTGCAGGTCCGACGGGATCTGAGTGGATTCGGTTCTTGTTTCCCAGGCAGGGGAGAGCGGGGGGTGGGGGGAGAAGGCTCTCTCTCTTTTTTCCCAGGGTGCGCGTTTCACGTGGCGCTTTCCCTGCTAATCTTCTCCCGCCAATAAAGCCATTAGGGAGGCATTCGCTGGTGTTTTGCTGGACTGTCCTAGCCCTGTGCCATCCTCGCCCACACGCCGGGAGCAGACTTTTTGCCTTTGGGAAGGGACCCCGTTTGAGATTCAAACAAAGCTGTTGTTGGAAAGAAGTCAAGGCAGGCACCCATCCCTACAGTGGTACAGAGATGCTCTAATAGCCCGGGGGGTGGGATCCGAGCAGCAGCTCCCCGCCGGATTAGTCTGCACAGAAATAAACAAGTGTGTTTAATTAAAGAGAAAAAAAGTTGGGTCCTTTTTATTTTTTTAAGAACCTCCTCCCATCACCTCCTCTCTTTTATGTGGCGGCTGGGGTCTCTCCCCCCAGCAGTGTTTGGTGGGAGCACTGGAAGGCAGAAAGAGCACGCGGCGGGGGGGGCGTAATGATTTATGACAAGAGGATCAGCTCAGGAAACCTCAACTCCAACGCCAGATTTGACTGGAGACAACACAAAGCTGTCGGTTTACTTTCAGTTCACAGGATTTGGGGGGGCATTTCAGTGGGTCGGAAACCAAACCGGGGGCTGACATTTGTAAACACAGTAATATTTTTTTTTAAAAGTGGGATAAAGGGGCGAGAGCACAGAAAGATGCGAAACTTTCGACAGGGCAGATCAAGGGGGCAGGGGGGTCCAAGAGGATCTGTCGCAGAACAAACAAGGGTGCGTTTCCCCTGCTGCACACACACACGCGCGCGAGAGCGCGCACACGTGCAATTCATGCTATACACACGGGTGCAATTCCCCCCCACACACGTGCGATTACACACACACAGGTGCGATTCCCCTCACACACGCACGGGTGCGATTCCCCTGATACACACACACGTGCGATTCACACACGCACACGTGAGATTCCACACATACAGACACACGGGTGCGATTCCCCCGACACACACAAAAACGCGATTCCACACGCACGCACGCACGCACACACACACACACACACGCACACACGGGTGCAGTTCCCCTGACACACACGTGCGATTACACACACACACGGGTGCGATTCCTGGTACATACACATGGGCGCGATTTCCTCCCGCCCCACCACACACAGGTGCGATTCCTGCCCCCCCCCACACACACACACACAGCTCCTGCGGATTTGGTGCGAGGAGCTCTTCCAGCCGAAGGAGCAGGCTCATTGTTTGACAAATCAACCGCGGTGTAACCCGATCTAGCCCCTGGACTCCCAGTGCGTGTGCTCGGGGCGGCGGCGGCGGAGTGACTGGGACTGTATCGGAAAGGGCTGGATTTTTAGCGCCACAGATCATCAAAGCTCAGTCTCCTCTTGGGACGGGGCGGGGGGTGGGGGGATCCTATTGGGAAGCGCTCTTGCGGGAGCCAGCCAGCCCCCCTGGGACGGGATAAACCAGTGGAGAGGGTGAGCGCGTGTTTAGCCAAGGGCTGACATCAGGCTCGGACTGAAGCCACCCGCGGCTGTAAATCATAGGAATCGTACGGAGCAGCCGGGCTGGAAGGGACCCCCAGAGGTCATCGCGTCCGACCCCCTTGCCTGAGCGAACTGCGAAAAGGCTCCCTGGCCGCAAGGGGCTTGCCACAGAAGAAGGAAAGGAAGGAAGGAAAGGAGGACAAGAAAAGAAGGAAAGCAGAAAGGAGGAAAAGAAAAAAAGGAAGGAAAGAAAGGGAAGGAGAAGGAAAAGGAGGGAAGAAGTGAGCACGAGCGACAATGCGGGCGAGAGGAGAGGCAGGGCGCGCCCGGGCTATTGCCAATAAGCAGAAGGGCGGGACTATTGCCCCCCACCCCCAGCCCCAGCCCCGAGCGGCGTGTCTGGCAGGACTAAGTTTGGGACTGAGGTGCAGGCGCAGCCCGGCGCCCCGCACACAGCTCTCTCATGCGCTTTCCATCCTTGCAAGCCGCGTGTAAGGCGCCGGCAGATGTGTGGGAAGAAAGGGATCCCCATCCCCCGAGCACGCGTGTGAACGCGACCGGGGGGAGCTCCGGGTCTAGCCCGGCATCGCGTGAGAAGAGCCCGCCGCCGGGAGTCGCCCCTTATATAGCACGAGGGCGGGATGTGGGGCGGGCTGGCGGCTTCCTTTGATGTCCCGCCGGCTGCCTCTTTCATCCTCTCTCTCTCCCTCTTTATTTATTTTTTTCCTCCCATTTCTGGCCCCTTTGTGTGACTAAATTTGGCAAGAACATGGAGCCGAGCCAGGCTTTCCACGTGTGCTCCGAGCTCCCAGCTGAGCAGGCAAGGGTTCTCTTCCGGGTAAAGGAGACAGAGAGAAAGATCAAAGAGTTTGGGGAGCTGGAGCTGAAATGTGCATTGAAAAAATAAAACCCAAGCCTGGACACAGTCCAGCCCCGAACAGACTGCCTGAGAGCGCGGGGAGGGGAGGCAGCCGGGAGCACATGGTGCAAAAGGGAAAGGAAAAAAAAGCAAGCAGAGGGCAGGAGTTTGTTTTCTCCAGATTGCCTTCTTTTTTGAGGCGGGGGGCTTGCCATTGTTTTCTCAAGGAAAAGCTCATTACAACTCCTGTTGTGGCTTCCACTCTAAACATGATCGCAGCAGACATGTGCCTGGCACTTGGAGCTGCGGAGCGGGAGAGCTGCTCTTCTGACTGGCTGCAAAATTCATCATCCTGATTCTTTACAAAGGAAAAAATAAAGAAGCCCCAAACCTGCCTCAAAGATGAATCCCTCCTGAAGAAGGGTGGGAGCGTTGCAGTGCTGAAAACCAGCGCTGGGTAGTGACAAAACATGCCCCAGTATATTCTTACAAAGGGGAATATTTATAGACCCATGTCCTGCCCGTCTCCCCTCAAAGGGAAAATAGCTTCAAGCAACAGCCGTCTTTCCTGCCCAAGTGCAGCCGGGCTGGACCCAATGATCAGTAAGGTCCTTTCAAGCCCTTAACAACTATGAACTCTCAACAATGCGATTGCTATTAGTAGCACCCCAGTCTACTCTTAACACTAGATATTGAGCAGAGACTAATGAACAGCTTTTAAAACCCCACTGCTGATACAAGCATGGATTCTTTCTGTCTTTCTATTATTACCATCATCAATTATTATTGTTGCTGTTATTATCTCTGAGTTTGCAGGACAGCTATAAAGTTGGAAGGAGAGAAGCAGCATTACAGCCTGATGGGTCACAGTGTGCTGTTTGTTCCTCCATAAACTCACCACTTCAGGATCTGCATGGACATTTTGAGATAAAGCTGGCTCTGTGTTGCCTTTGCTTGCAACAAAGCTACCCTTATCTTGCTCTCATTGCTCTGCTGGGATTAAAAAAATAGAAGAAGGATGTTAGAGTCTAAAATAACAGTTGAGCTTCTACAATGTGTTTTTTAAGGCTACTTGATTGAGCCTACATGCTTCCTGAGTCTATGTTTGTCATGTTTAACTTAGATAACATCCTTGATTTATATAGAAGTTTAGTGTATAGGCTAAATAATGAAGGTCCTACACTGGCAAATCCTCAGTTGACAAGCACTTGGGTTGAATAAAGACTGAGTCAAGTTAGTTTTCCCCAGATAAACTCAAAATGAAGTTTCATTTCTACCTTGAAAAACTTTTACAAACTTTGAATTCTCCTACGCCTGAGGAAGGGCATTTGAGCCCAGAAACTTGCAGAGAAAGAATTTGTTTTTGCTACTATTTAGTTGGTCTAATAAAAAATACTGCTTCTATCCCAAGAGTTTTGTCTGCCTTTTCTCCAGATTGGCTTTTCGGGAGGGTAGGAAGGAAGGGCTAGGGAAGGTTGCAATTGTTTTCTCTAGGAAAATCTCTGGTTTATCATTACAGCTCTGCTGGAGCCCAACGGCTTGGATAATGTCTGAGTCAAGGATTTATAATCATTCATCCTCTGCATTTATTATTCAGCATTTGGTCTCCATAAATTGTTCCAGTAGGACAGGTTCTGCTGCTGTATTGACCAGCTGTAAGGTATAAAGTCACAAGTCATGCACTTGAACAAAATGATTCTTACTAAACACATTACAGAGGGTGCCAAAAACATTTAGACCTCAGTTCCTGGATGCACAACTCAAGACTGTCCGGGGTGCTGAGCATCTACATACCCCCTGACTTCATTGAGTCTTGTGGGTGCTCAGCACCTCTGAAAAATCAGACCCAGAAGGACCTCCAGGTGACCCAAATCAATGGATACTTTTTTGAAAGTACCAGCCTTAATTGCTGTGACCTGTTCTCCATCTTTAAATGGGGATAATATTTGTCTTTCTCTTCTGTTTTGTGAGGATAAATTCATTCGTGTGTGCCAGATGCTCACATATTACTATGAGGAGTACTGTAGGAAAGCCAATAAATAATACATTTGAATGGCTATCAGACAGAGTCAGAAGCACTCTCAGCTTTATATTTAGTTAGGTTAGTACCCCTACAGTAGTTTTATTAGGGCTGGATCCACAACTTATTCTACACTGTCACTTAAAACTATAGCCTTTTTGCCTATAGGGAAAAGTGCTACTCACAGAGCTGTGCCGGCTGTAATGTAAAATAAGGTCAAGCATCATGCTAATCCAGCTGTTTAGATCACAAATGAACATAAAAGTCAGCTGCAATGATTGCAGACTTCCTCTGATATTTTTAGTTTGTAGAGGAAATTTTAGTGTAAGGTGCCAGGCTGACAGCACTGCCAGCTGAAATGGTTCTGTTTCTCCATTGATCAGGGACTGAGTGGAAACCTTCCTCCCTCCACCACACCATTCCTGAGCAACTAGACCACCTCCAGAGGTAAGAGGCGTACCTTATTCTTTGACCTCTTAGCTGAGACTCCCAACAGATGTGCCAGCTGGTGCTAAATATGATGGTGACACCTACTTACTAGGCACTGAACTGTGACAACCCAACCCAAACACAGGTCTCTGAGCTGTCATGAGGTTGGAACAGCTTTCAGTCATTGCTGACATGAACCAGATTTGAACCAGTGACCTAAATGTGACAAGCTATAGCTCAGTCGTGAACCACACAGTTCCCAGCCCTTTGATTTCAGCTGCAAATGGTTTGAACTCAGATAATGAGAAACTTGCTCTGACACTTGGATTCAAAGTGTTCCATCAGTGGGGTGCCTGGTACATAAAATGATGCTATCCTATTTATGTGTTTAACCTGGGAGGAGATACAGAAGAGCTGGTGTTGGAACTCCTTAGAAACAGAATTTCTCATGGAGCTTCATTCAGTTACATAAAGATATTACAAACTTGATGCTTTGACAAGACTCCCTTCCAAATCAATGGGAATTTTGTTAGAATAAGTAAAAACTTCTGCATTTCCCCATAGTTTGGTATTTGCATGATTGTGTTTTCAAAACAAGAAATGCTGTATGAAGTAATCTTATGTCTTTTTCAAACTCAACAATCACAAGAGTCTATAAAAGAAACAATATTGTTATTATAAGGGGCATTCTAGGTATATGTTGAACGGTAGTATTTAAGTCTAATAAAGTGTTTCATGTCAAGTTTTTTTTGGAAGTAGCCATATGTAAGACTGATCAGAAAGGCACATATCCAGCTCTTCAGTTTTGGGATGCTAATAGTCGTATTAAGTGCAGCAATAGTATTTGAAGTGCTCAGTTTTCTTACCCAAATTCCCCTGAGACAAAATGGGCTTTATGAAAGATTAATGGTCAAATCTCTCAGGAGTGTTTTCATTTGAGAGAATTTATTTATACAAAGATGCTGATGGCTTAGAACAGTGGTTTTCAACCTGTGTCCACAGACCCTTGGGGGTCCGCAGACTATGTCTAAGGGGTCCGCAAAAGATGAGGATCAATCAAAAGTATGTGAATACCCATGCTTACAATTCCAAGGGATCCGCATCTATTGAAAATTTTTTAGGGGTCTGCAAATAGAAAAAGGTTGAAAACCACTGGCCTAGAACTCATGAATACTTCTTAAAACATTAAGTTATTTTAAAATTAAAAGACTTAACACCCCAATGGGCTTGCTGGAAATGCTTCTGTCTGAGAGCTGTGCTATATTGTTTTATTTAAGAAACAAATCTGTTATAGTTTGTGAAAAATATAATTTCCATGCAAGACGCCCGTTGCACGCTAGATTTCCCTTATATTTTTTAGTATCTGCTTTTCCAAAGTGAAAATTGTATTCTCTTTTTTTGTTTTGTAAGACAAAATGTAAGAAATGGTATGGTTTAGTAAAATAAACTCTAGGACAGGAGCTAATTTTTTCTGACTCACTATGTTGTTAAGGACTAGGACTGTGCATAAAGACAGAATGATTGCTTCAGACTCAGTAGAAGAGACAGAATCAGGGACAAACCCAAACAGCCTAGCTCAGGAGAATGTTTAATGTGAGGCTTATGTTATACTTAATAAAGTCAAGTCTTGCAAAGAGGACAATAATTCATAGAAGCATTCATTTACGCTCCTAAATGTATGCTACATTCACACTCCTAAGTGTTTGCTATCAGGATAAAATTTAGCCTGGGATTTTCAAAGGAACCAAAGGGCTTAAGGGATATTCAAAGGGATTTGAGAACCCTTATGCCCCTTTAAAAATCCAGACATTACTTGCCATAATACAGTATGAAGAGGGAAATATGAGACGCTATGCTTAGAGTTTGTCTTGGGGAAAACTTGTTTTATTTCCAAGGTCAATTTTTGTATTAGGAGCTGCTGATGCTACTTGCTGATGCTTCTTAATTTCTTAGGGTGAAGTTCTGTCCTTGAACAAATGGATGCTGTATGTGGATGAGTGTGGTGGCTGAAGGTGATAATTCTCCCTTCCATGGAGCCACAACAGTGGATATCTAAGTAGCAGGCCCATGGACAAATTTTCAAAGGATCTTAAAATAAAGCTCCAATGTATATGTGCAGTTTTTCAATCATAAGTGCTAGTGCACAGCTCTTTGAACATTAACTCTTTCATCCTAAATGACAAACTAAAAAGACCCCCCCCCCCCAAGTGCCCTAAAATGCTTTAAAAAGGGGGAGGGTGGGGACACTTTTGTGCACACATCATTGAAAATGTTGACTGTATTAATCCTTGAGAATACAAAGTAATTAATGTATTATTTATATGGTGTCAAAACTATATATATTTGACAGGCTTACAGGCAAGAGACTCTCAAAAATACCCTTTTGTATGGCAATACCTAGAACTATGAAAATCACCACAAAGTCATTTATATACTCTCAGGCAGAGGCTTCTCAATTAAAATGCAGACATCTCTGCACACCACCATTTTCTGTTACTTATTGTACCACCTATCTTCACAGAGGATATCTACGAATTGTAAATGTCTTGCAATTTTAACTTGGTTTTAAATGATATTACTTATCTATGCTCTAGCAAATATCACCAGCAGAAGCAGTCTGGTAGCTCAGACAAGTTTCTTTGAGAGAGATGGGAGGGGGTTAGTAGCAATGGGCAACTTTCCAATGGCAGCTGTACACCAAAGGCATGAGAATGTGGGAGTCTTCTGCTTGTTTAGTAAGACAGTTAAGCAATGCAATGAATGTTTGCTCCAAGAGCATGACTCCTCTTTATTTCTTTCAATCTCTGACCTCTGTTTGCCCAAATCTGTTGCACTTATACAGCTGGATATAGAAGGGGAGTGTCAGCAGGTCAGGCCACAGAACTGTCCACTTTCTAAGAGATAATATTTCCTTGTGGGACAGATTTAAAGCAAATCATGAAGAGATGTATTCCCTCCCCTAGTCTGAGGCATTTTGAGGTTTATTTTATCATGAAGTTGATCCTCCTACTTTCTGGTAAAATAACTGACATGAAATTGCTCAGCCAAGGTATGGAGATTCATAAATGAAAAGTAACAGATGCATGCCAGCAGAATCCAATGTTGCTTGCAAAAGAACTGTGCCAGAAGAGTACAATTAGAAGGGGGTTGTTAGAGCCTGTGGTATTGTTCAGGAGACTCCTTATCTCAGCATCATAGTATTATGGTTTAAGAGTCTGGTAACGATCCAAAAATATGCAGCTTGATGGGGACTGAAATACCAATAAAAAACACTACAGCACAATACTATACATTTGCCTTAAAAAGAAAGAAAAATACTGAATTGAAGCTTTAACTTTTTCTTCAAGTTAAGGTGTTGTACAATATGTTGTGTCAAGAGCCTTGGTAAAGAAGGAAATACATTGTTACTGCTTGTGAGTGATCAAGAATTTCAAAATGACCACAGAGGAATAGGGAAGTAGGTGAATTTGGGCAGAATTATTTCAGACAAAAAGGAGAGCTGAGTTGCTGTAGAGGACACTGAAACAGTAAAATGAGTTTTAAAAAAAAACCTCCTACAAACCTCAGTCAAGAGTTTTTTTCCTGCGTAAAGGTTGAAAGATGAAAAAGTGAGATGAATGAGGAGAGAACCTGAGTTAAGTGAAAAGGTTGGCAAAGATAAGAATCTGAAATGTACATAGGTGGGGCTGGGTTTTGGAGCCTAGTGCCACTTAATTCAGACAATCTGAGTTTAATTTTCAGCAGTGCTGAGCATCTGTATTTCCCATCAAAGTCAACTGAGGTGCTCCATGTCATAAAATCAGGCCTTATGTAAAGAGAGGGACCACCTCTGTTCAGCCTGAAAGGGATGTACAAAGGCCAGCTAGGTAACATCCCAGACTAGGGAAAAGACGGGACAAGTAATGGCTGTCCTGGTCATCATGCCAGCCCAGAACATTTGTGTATGATTCACCAGCCATCTTAAGTCCTGAAAATGTCAACAAAAACCCATCCTTCTCCCAGCTTTTCTCTTCTATCTTGCCTGCTGCTTTGTGCCTGTCTGTTTTTGTCAAAAGCAAAAATAACAACAAGATTTACACAGTTAAATAAATCTTAAACAAAATAATTTTTTCCCTCATTAAGAAAAACTAGCAAAATAAGGAATTCTGGTTAATAGCTTTAGAAAATGGATTTGAATAAATTTGAATTCAAACATTTTTGTATACCTATGCAGTTTTACTTCCAAAGTGTTTTATATCATGCTTTTTAAATTATTTTTCTTGTCTATAACCAAATCAATATTTTTTTAAATGTCGGCATGAACTTCCTCATATGTTTCTCAGGAGACCAGTCAGGCAATGACCTCTACTCAAAATCTGAAACTGTGTTTTGCTGTTTATGGCTGTATATTATCAGGGCCATGTTAACATCTTTATCTGTCTGGGTTCACTTGTGACATGAAAGATGACACAGCAAAAGGGTCCCCAGTAGAAAATGTCTATAAAGAAACCAGTACAAGCATCATATATAATGTATCGATCAGATACCTGCCATGTGATGTAACTTAAAATAAGATTGGATGTATAAATCAGGAGGACTATATTTTCCCTGAATATCTGAATTTGAAGTGTTCCATCAGACTCTAATTACAATGAATGAGCCTCAAGCAATAACAGTGATTAATACCAGCTGATGTGCATATGCCAGTATTATGCTGATAATGAAATTAAATAATCCCTGAACCAAGTTTCCCATCTGTGAACTGAATCCTGCAGTCTTCACTCAATGAAGATTTTGGTAACAGTCTTTTTGTCATGCCTGGAAGTTGCAGAGAATTAAAATAATGTTCCATATATTTTTAAATATTTAAGTTTAAAAACCCTGCATCTTTTGGTATAAGTGCTAACAAAATTGTGTAGGATTTATATTCCTTTAAGGAAGATAACATTTGGCCTGCAAAAGGTAGATACTCTGCCTTAAAATAATATCCCAACAAAGCACAATCCATAAAATATTCACCAAGCTAACAAACCTGATGCTAAAAAATGAAGGCAGTTATTTTGGTGGATCTAGGTTCATTTAAAAATATATTATGTTAACGTTTGGGAAACCTTTTTTTTTTCTTTTAATGCAAGCAGGTTTCACAATACTGTGAGCTATTTTCATTCCCTCTCGTGAACCCATGGTTTCACCTAGATACAGACATAGAATTCACCAGATTATTTTGCATTAGAAGAGTTCTATCTTTAGCGAGAGCAATTAAAACAATGGGGCTGCAGGCCAAAGTGCTAGCACCGTATAAAAATAGTGAAAGTTGTAGATTAAGCTATATATTAATTACTGGATAGCCTACTGGGAGCTATGAATAGTCAATTCTTTAATTTATGTTGCATTTTTGAGGTAGTTAATGGTTCAGTAAAACCTATCACATCCAGAGTTTTTTGCATTGTAGGTATTAGAGTGGGGCTATGTTAGAAAGGCTGTTTATATTCTGAAAACCATCTCAATCATACTAGATATACAGATAAAAAATATAAGGTGCAATATAACTTATAGGGGTTCCTTGGTTTTAGAGCAGTTGTTTTTCTGCAATTCTGAGACAGACTTGTGGCGGGCAACTTTTATTTAGACAGCCTGTTGGATATCTGCCTATAAATTATATTTCATTCGGCCAAATTTGCGGTTAAAAAGCATTTTGATTTGTGTCTGGAATTCTCCCTGTTCCACATTCCTGGCCTCACCTTTGGCATGTGCTATATGGAAGCTTATTTATTAATGTGTCTGTATAGTGCCAGTAGTGTGTTGGATGATCTCGTCTCTGCCCCAAAGAGTTTAGAGTCTGGAAGAGGTTTATCTGCTGGAGGCAGTTACTAACCTATTTGGGGTAGTCTGACATAGAAAATGAGACCGTCCTTCCTTCTTCTGCTCCTCCTTCAGCTCTGCCTTCCCCTCGTCTGCTCTTCTCCTTCATTACAGTTACACATCCTTGACATGAACTAAGCATTCACCCTACAGCTGGAAGGTGGGTAACATGCCCATAGACTTGAGTGCCATTTGCATTCAGGGTAGCTGTGTGCTGCCCAAGACTTAAAAAATGAAAGTGCTCTTATTAATTTGTTTTGTTTATTTATTTATGTCTTTTAACATTATTTTCAAGTTCCAGCTTTTGGCTGGTGTCCTGCAGGTAGCATTTGAGGAGAAACCTTCTTGTTTGCTTTGTGACTTAGGCTCCAATCCTGTATCAGGGATACCTTAGTGTAGTGGCTCTCAACTTTGTTAGACTTGAGGCACACCTCAGAAAATGCCAGCTCTTAGTTTTCATTCCTTTGCAAATAGAGGAAGAATTGCTCTATTGCTGTATTTTTCTGTAGTAACAAAGACAGAAAGAAAAAAAGAAAGAAAGATCGTGGCAGGTCAGAATGATTTTAATGCTATGGATTTCTATTTGAAATCTCTGGGTTTATCTTATAAACCATACCTCACAGCGCTAACATTGGGTGGCACCTTGTGGTACTCTTGACAAGATTTCCTTGGGGTGCCATGGCACTCTGGCTGAAAATCACTGCCTTGGTAAATGCAGAGTTCCATTGAGCTGGAGTTGAAACCTGCAGATTAATTCACTGGAAATATGTATAAGGTCAGAGGACCTTGCTAAGCAACTCCAACACAGGACAAAAGCCTGTTTGTAGGAATTACAAATGGGTCAGGATGAGGAAGGGTCCTTTGTACTTAACATTAATTGCAGCCTAATTGTTACTGTACAACACAGTAAGGGTTGTAGCCACAATACTTATAAGGAGAGCATACACACCTTATTGAAAATTTATTGGTTGGTATGTACCTTCTCAGTTTTTTTTCTTACATCTTGAACCTCATGTTGGGCCAAATCTTGAGAGAAGCTAAGACCCTACAGCTCAGAATACCAGTTAGCATTGCAAATACTCAAAATCTCTTTGAATTCATCTATGTGCCTTCAGAGGCCATGGATATAATATGAGAGTATAGTTAAGGACAGGAGCTAAACCTTGTCCTATCAGTGATAATGAGACTTTTATCACTGACTTCACTGGGAGCAGGAACAGGCGATTTAAGGATGACATCCTGTTTACCGTACCTTTTAATTTAAGCAAAACTTGTGTGGATATGAGTGGTCATTTTGCCTAAGCAAGTAATGTTGGGTTTGGCTCATCGCATCACAGAGGACTTGCTGTTGTTAAGCGCAGTTAATGTTAAGTACAACAACAGCCCTTGCAGAAATAGCAAGACATCCCTCTGTGACAGTTATATTTCCATTGGTAGCCAGTCTCCTTTTGACCCTTCAGAAAGAGCTTTTGTTCAAAGGTATGTGAACTGATACAAGAGCCAAAAGACAGACACGTGGCTTGCTTCCCCTTGGTAATACAGCTCAGCCTCAGAAAGGTTACACTCTTGCTAGTGCTTCTACTGGCTTTCCTGCTTCTTTAATTTGTGATGTCTGAATGCCTGTTACACTGTGTAACAATACTAGGAGTTCTTTGAATAAGCTTATTCCCTTGTTCTTGTCTGGAACCTGGTTCTGCTCCCCATGCTGAGCTGTATCTTACTTTGGAAATAGGTCCACTGATACCAGTGGAACTTTTCTACTATTCTTAGGGCACATCTACACATTGCCGTGCTTTAGTACTTCCTTTTGGGTGGTTACTTCCTTTTGGGTGCATGCAGCACACGGTTAAATTTGCTGCTATGTCACATGTGATTGCTACGTTGCTATCAACGTAGGACAATGTGTAGACGTGCCCTTAGAGTTAAGCACTATTTAGCATGAGTAAAGAGAGGAGAACCTGGCCTTCAACCACCTTCTGTTCTGCAACCAATTAAAAGACAAAAATATAACTTAGAACATTTTATTTTCACAGTTCATTGCTTGGTAATGGGCCAAATCCTGAGAGGTGCTGAGAAACTGTTGTGAGATGTTATGGACTATGCTGAAGGCAATGGGAGTTGTGGATGACTAGTACCAGAGGTTAATCTCTGTAGGATCTGCCCTAAATTTGTTAAGATGATTTTAAAAGTTATATTGAAATTTTCTATGCTGCTTTACAAATACTAGGCCTTATAGTTTTGTTATCTACTTCTAGCTAGGATAGCAGAAGATAGAACAAACTTCTATTTCTTGGAAGGCCAGTTTAATGGATCTCAACCTCATGGCCAACCCAGGAGAAGATGGAGCAATGGCAAGACCTAAGAGCACTTTATGAGAATCACCAACAATGGAAAAAATAGAAACTTGACAGAGAAAAGGTGAGGCCAAGTGCTGAGTGAGTTAGCTTGAATACCAGAAGCAGTATAACCTTGATAGCATGTTGCTCCATTTTGGCTAATTAGCCCCACAGAAACAATGTATGTTTGTTTGTGTAGAGTATTGTGCTAATGTTGTTGCATTGCTTCCAGTACCTTATTCAGAGTTAGCTTGGATATTTTTACGCTGCCCTGGATTATTTTGGTAGGCATACTAAGGACTTCTGTGATCTATACCGGTAGCATAAGTGGGGGTGGGAGAGAGAGGCACCCATCCTAGGTGCCAGAATCAGCCCCCTCCCCCATGGAGTCCACAGCCTGGCAACATTGTTATACCAGGATCTTCAAAACAGTTCTGGCCACTGTTATTTTAAGGGCAACAGCCAGGTTGGGCAGAGCACGCATGTGGGCGGCAGCTCAGCTAGGCCTGCTTAGAAATTCCTCACTGGGTAAGTCTGCTGCTCCCCACCACTCCACTCTCATAACTCACACCCCATGTCCCCCACCCTTCCTCAACTCTCAGAACTGCAGGCTCCTCTGGCCTCTTCCAGTCTCCCACAGGGTTTGTCCTGGGCACCTACTCAGCTTGTTATACCACTGGTTTATACAGGTGGGGAGTAAGTAGGTAAATACTTTTAGGGAGTTTGGTTGCACTCATCTCCAACATTGTAAATTTCCAACTGTAAGGACAGTGAAAGAATTCCAGGCACATATTTCAGTGGTTTTGGAAGTGATTGCCTAAAATTAATTTTTGCTTCTGGTTTTAGGGACTTAGTTTTGCTCTTGTTGAAATCATTGGACCAAAAACTGAATGGTGCCCAAGTGGTGCTCAGGAGGGGAGAAGTAAAAGTAGACTTTAGATTTGTGCAGACTTTGACTTGCCACTGGTCCTGAGGCTGTCCAGCTGCTGGCCTTGTCCCCAGTATAGGATAATCTTAGTGCTGCTGCACTTAATATTGGCTAAAAGATGTTCTTGAAACTGGTGAACCTTGGGGTTTAAGGACACAGCAACCACTTCCCCTTTCTCCTGGTTGTATCCTACCATAAGATTTTCTTATGCATGCAAATTCTTGTGTTGATTGGATCTGCCAATTTAGAGGCCATTTTATGCCAGCAGACTGATGCAAGATGGCCAAAATATGGTTGTTTTGACTATTTTGACAGCACTAAATTGGAAAGAAATGAGATCTTCCTGCTCCAGAAATGACAGTGCTTCCTAGAGATTACAATATGTCAATCTCAGGTTAAGTTAGGACTACGTCTTCCTGTGTGTTTGTACAATGAATGGTACTATGGGGCCCCCAACCTAATTAGGACCTTTGAATGCCACAGCAGGGAGGCAGAGCGGCATGATGCACTAGGCACCACTGCTACTGTGTGGGAGCAAGGTGGATGGACGTATGGTCACCCTATCTAAGATGCTATATCTGAAGTCCCCACATAGCCTGCCCACCCACCTGCCTGGCACACCATTCTGCTCTACCCTCCCCCCCCGCCCCAATTGTGGCCTGGAACTTTTGTACAACTGTCTGGGGCCAGCGTACGGAATCTGGGACTGTCCCAGTCAAACTGAGATGCATGGCCCTCCTAGTCTTAGACAGAACCAGACCCTTACTATCAAGCACAAGGGATAAATGGAACAGAAAGGGCAAGGAAGGCTTGTGTGAAAATGGGAGACAAGGGCCTTAATCTGCCATCACAACTAACATTCTTAAATAATCATTTACATGAGTGCCTGTGTCACTGTACTGGGACTGCTTGTGTGAAAATGCACTCCTTAGTGTGGATACAGGCTGTACAGTTGGGGAAGGGCTCTACAAGTTAAAGTAAGTCCTTACTGTATGCTTTTTGGAATTTTAACTTCAGAATTGTTTTTTAAGGCTCCTGTGTATATTATGTCATTAGTCCAGGAAGAACAATGGATCTCTGGTAATGGCCATCTGAGCATGGACATTCATGATTATATCACTGTAAACACACAACACAGTTATTTCTAAATGTCTTCTGTTTTGAAGACAGCAAATACCATTACTTCAACCATGCAGTCCAACTGGGATGTTCTGAGGCGGGTTATGAAACAGGTGGTTTGTGGGGGTTTATTTCTTTTGTTTTTACTGCTTGGTCATGTTTGAAATGAGTTTGTTCCTTGGATCCCCATCATGATGATTTGGCAGAGGTTTTTTACAGCTGGATGCCCTTCCTGATGCTAACTCTCATCCTTTATCTGGGCTTAGGACTGGCATTGGATGGGTAGAATTGCTCATCCACGGCAGTTTGAGATGAGTTCAGGTAACAACAGGGAAATGTGCACAGCTCTAGCCATGCCATTTTGTTAATTGTTGTCTTTCATTTCAAATACAAGATTCTTCAGCTGTGCAGGGTACTGCCTCTGAAAACAGCCTTTTATATTGTCAGACTAGGCAACTCAAACATATTTACTCAATGTAGATAGGTTTCTGCAGACAATCCAGCATCTGTTTGATATTGTGTTTGTGTCTGTCCATGCAGATAGGGGCAGAGACAGAGAAAAATTATACAAAAATTTATTGGCAGATATTTGGACTCTTTTTGATTTATTTTATTTAGATTTACACACACACACACACATACACACACACACACACACACACACACACACACACACTGAAAGCTGCACCTCAGACAAATCTGTAAGCTCAGTTAAAAGAACACAAAATTCCCAGCCCCACAAATCGACTTTCACCTCTAAAACCCCTTTAAATAAACACACCTTTTTTGTGTCCTGAAAGTCAACAGGCCCAGGCTATTTTGGACTGGGAGTGGAAGTTTGTTCTAGAGCTCCAGAGGTTCCTCCTGTCATTTGCTATTAACCGTCTCGCTTTTATGCTGTATGGACTCCATCTTGACCTTCTCTGTTGACCAGAACTGTGATAGAATAGCAAAAGCAGAAAGGTTCTTGTGTGAAAATGGGAGACAAGGTCTCCCCAACCTATTTAGGGCTTTCTAGCTCAAAACAAAATACCTTAAAATTTGGTCTTGTAAGCTACTGAAGTTGGCCACATCTTGTGCACCGTCTTAAATGTTTGTGTTTGTCCCTATATACAGGAATGTCTGAATCATTCTCAGATAACAAGGTTGCTTATGAGTTTTACAGGACATTTCAAGTGAGTGTTAATCAAACATTTATGCCATATTACACTATTGTACCTATGTCCTGCACATTTTACAGAAAGCATTATTGTAGAATTATTTTAGACCAGGGACTCACACTTTTTTAAAATTTGGAGCTTCATGCCTTATGGAGCTTTTCATCCGCTTCAAGATTTCCCAGGCTACTTTCCCCATTTTGCCATTTACAGTTGTATAGAATCCTTGTATTTACATGGAAAAGAGACACACTATTAACTTCTTTTACAGAAATGTGGAGCTGGAAACAAATAGGCAGAAGCAAATAATATATAGCTTATCAACTTCTCACTGACCATAAATGAACTCCAGACAACTCTATTTTAAAGCATCTTTACACATATAATTATTACTGTAACTGTTTCCAATAAACCTTCACCTACAAAGTCCAGCTTCCTTACTGTGTGACAAAATTGTGAGCCAAGGACTTTTTGCTCCTTTTCTGCAGGCTTGCTTGGTGCTGTGTGTTTGTCTCAGCTTTTGACTCAAAAGCTGAACTTGCTTGCCCGACTTTCTGGTCTATCATGATAGTGTCACTAGTTTTGAGAAAGACAGGGGCTATATTTATCTCATTCAGCTTGCTGTGGAGATGGCAATGGAGTCCATGTTCCCTGCTGCAGGGTTCTCTTTCCTGCAAGTTCTTCATTTCCTGTTTCTGATGATTATAGCAAACTCACTGTTGGGAGGAAGGGAAAAAAGTGACTTTCCCCACTCCCTAGGTTTTCTTTGCATTTCGGCATGATGCAGCAAATCTTCTATCTTAGTGTCTTTTTCTGCCATCAGAGCTCAGCATTTGTTGAATTAAGACATGCAGTGTTGACAGAAGTCATGAAAGGCACCATTGCCACTAAAATAAACGTCATTGCACCCTCTCCAACACTACTCCACCTCATCTACTACTACTATACTGCCATGTACAAGAGTTGATCATACTTAAGAGATGGGAAGACCCTTCCAAAAAGTTATTATATTGTCAAATTTGATCACTAAAGAACAGACTTTTGAAAGTCTGTCACTTCAGTTTGTTAGAAACTGGATATGTCTTCTGTCAAAAGAGTTCCCAAATACCAGACTACTTGCAATTGTAGCCTTAGAAGCTAATAACATGAGACAGAAATACTTTTTCTTATAACTTGAGAAAAATAATTCTGAAAAAACCCAATAGTATTATATTTAAGTCAACTCTATTATGGCATTTAGGTAATAGAATGCCAGGAATAGAGCACCAGGAGTTAGTACATATAGAAACCATTGCTCTACATTTGCAGATAGGGGAGGGGAAAAAAGAAAAAGATTGACATGAAGTAAAGTCTGTACAGGTGTACTGGTACTGTAGATAGAGTTAAAAAAAGACAACATACACAATCAAATTCACTATTCCTTCCTCTCTACCTCTCCTGACACCTTTTCTCACACACACACACACACACACACACACACTCTCTCTCTCTCTCTCTCTCTTTCTCCCCAGTGGTAGCTATTTCTGACAATGTAAAAGCACCTGCTTTTAAAAATTTTTGATAGGTATAATGGTCTGGGGCGTAAGTTGTACAGCTCAATGGTTCAGGCTGAGGATCAGGAGCCTGATCCCACAGCTAGGACACAAACAAAAAGTCTGAAGATGGGCTTTGGGCAACAGCTGTGGGCTTTGATGTTGACTAGTCATGAAGCAACTGCAGCTGCTGTTTCAGGTACTTTCACAGCAACCAATCCTGCAACATGACCATACCTGTGGTTACCATAGTCCTGCTGACAGGGTTTTTAGTGTCACAAATCTAAGGTAGGGAAAATTTTGGCCTAGGCTGACTGCTACTAAACTGGTAACCTCAACAGTACCTCTCTTAAGGGCGCCCTGTGGGAGTCTTCAGACCAGCTTTATCAGAATAATATGAATGGCACTCTCTGAGTTTGTTTGGTTCCACATTTTCCACTGATCTCCAAGAACAGTTCTGAGGTTTGTATTCCTCTCAGTCAGCCAGGTAGTGTGCTCTCCCCTGGATCCTCCTAGATCTGATTATTTTCTGTACAACGTTATACTGGGTCTTTGACAATTATCAGTGGAGTTGGTGAATTAGAGCATGTTTGGAATACATTAATACCATACAAAAAATAACAGGACCAAAGGAATCTCAGGAAGTCATCTAGTTTAACTCCCTGCCCAAGTCAGGATCAGTCCCATCTAAACCATTCTAGAAAAGTGTTTGTCTGACCTGTTCTTAAAAACTTCCAGGGATGGAGATTCACAATCTCTTTAGATGGTTAAGCATATCCCATTGCTTAACCACACTCCTAACAAGAAAGTTCTAACATCCAGCCTAAATTCCCTTTGTTGCAATTAAGACAATTACTTCTTTTCCAGTCCCCTGAGGCCACACTCTCTATTGCTATCTTCTTTACAACCATCATTCATGTATTTGGAGACTTATCAAATCCCTCTATCAGTCTTCTCTTCAGCAGACTGAGTAATCCCATTTCCTCCATCTCTCCTTGTAAATCAAGTTTCTTAGGCTTCTTTCTACTCATATTTGTTGCTCTCCATTGGGTGCTTCCCCATTTGCCTACATTTTTTTGAAGAAGATACAGTATTCCAGTTAAAACGTTGATAGTGCTGAATAGCAACAAGAACACATTATGGACTCATATTCAATTTGTGGGCTACTGTAGCCTCCAGGTGTCAGGCCACACCTGGGGCTTTGGCCTATCAGTACAGCCACTCATCGCGAAGCCTCCAGTAGGGCCTAACTCTTTGCCCACTCCTGTCACTGAAATGGCTGGCCAGGATCAGATGACCATTTACTTCATCATATAAACCCCTGACCAGGAACAGAAAGTGTCTGGGTAACAAGGCAATTTGGCACAAGACTGTTTTGCTACCTCTTCTGGCTTGCTCTTTGGCTTAGCTCTGTTTGATTTCCTGACTTTTTGGCTTAGTTTGTCTCTGGACTTTGCTCTTGGATTGACCTCCTGGTTTTCTGACAAGGTTTGACTTTGGATTCTGCTAATGCAACCTAGCCCTTGTTGGTGCCTCAATCCCTGAGTGGCCTCAGACCTGGATGCCCACATCTTGGTGTGACACTGGGTCCTCTTCTGCAACACTGCTACCTAGGCAGTCATTATCCAATTTGTATTTGAGCATTTGGTTGTTCCATCCAAGTGCAGGACTTTGTACTTTTCCTTACTGAATTTTGATTAATTTCATACCATTTTTCCAATTTATCAAGGTACATCATTTGAATCCTATCTTCCAAAGTGTCTGCAATTCCAGCCATCTTAGTGTTGTCTGCTAATTTAGCAAGTGTACACTCAATTCCTTCTTCAAAGTAATTCATGGATATTTTGAAGAGTAATGCATCTAGGACAGACCTCTGTCCTCTCCCTGTGATACTTCCTCCTAGTTAGGTATTAAGCCATTGTACTTAGAGTAGCCATCTGCGATATAAGAACAATATCAAAAGCCTTACCAAAGTCAACAACCAGGATATATCCCTGGGGTTGGCAGCCAGGAAACACATGAAATATCAGGAGTCAAAGACAGAACTCCAAAATATCAGTTGGAGGTCAGGAACCAGAAGCAAGCAGACATGATGCAAGCAGGTCAGGAATAAAGGACAGAAACCAGGATGTTAACTAGAGAGCTAAAGAGAGGCTTGAAGGACCAGCAGCAGCAAGCTTCAATGCTAAAAAACCATGGAGCAACTGCTGGTGCTGTCCTAAATACAGAGCCTCTGCTCATAGCAGACAGAGAGCAAGCACACCCATGGATGATGCTACACCCAGCTGAGAAGGCTTACTTTTGAAGCCATTGCTTTCAAGCCTCAGTTTAGGAAAACCTTGTCAGAAGTTGACTGTTGCTAACCCAGGAGTGCTGATAATGGGACACCTATGCCTTTGATTTCAGTACTTTGGTCAGAATCTTAGTATAGCAAAATGCCAGATATTATATATTTTATATACCTAAGTGCTGACATGAGGATCTTGGTACGAAGTTCAGATGTCTTGTGTAAGAGTTCTTATTTAAAAACTGGCTCTTGCATTTACTATTAATAAAAGCTGTAAGTAATCTGGCCCCTCTTGGGCCCTGCTTATTCTGCTAAAAACAACTGAATGTAAAACTAACCATGTTTCAAATACCACACTTTTATGAGCATTATCCTTTTATAAACTATGTCCTTTTTGCTCTTTTTGTATGCATTAAGCAGTAACAGTTGAAATGCAGAATGTTTCCTGGAGACTAATGACTGTGAATTGATTGCGCAGACCAGTAATTAAGACCCAGAAAATGTTATTGCTCCTAGTTTTTCACTACTCTTTTAAGCTGAATGTGTGAGAAGACATGTTGACATTTTACACTGATTTTCCCCTCTGTCTTGTTTTACTTTCTGTTTTTATGTGTTATATTATTGCAGAGAGAATTACTGCCTGAATAATTTAAATTGTCCTTCTTCTCTGCATTTAGCTTATGCTTACATCAAAATTGTGGCTCCAGTTCTCACGTATGGATGATTTCTACCAGGAAGTTATACTATCCTCAAGATATGAAGTGTAGCTCATAATCTTTGAAATTATTTTGGATTCTCATATAGATGGTTTAGTCAGGGGTGATCCTTACTTGAGCAGGAGACTGGTCTGGATGACCTCATGAGGTCCCTTCCAGCCCAACCTTTCTATGATTCTAAGTTTTGTGTGATCATTTCTTGCTCAAACCAAGTAGTATGTTTGCTGTGTTAAAGCACAGCAGGGATGACAGCCTCTATAGGGCTGCTACTCCCTTTTCTATACAGATACACAATAAATGTTTTGGTTTCATCCCACAATGCTCCAGCCATTAAAGTTTGATAGCAGTAGTAGATCACTCCCTGCATGTACAAAAGGAGGAATTTAGAGAAGAATGGAGGCTTTTAAAATCCCAGTTCCTTATCTAGTCTGCTTTCCCTTCCAATGCTACTTGTAAACTTACAATCTAGCTCTGAAATGTTAATATTTTTTATTCACGTATGACAACTCATGGGTGACAAATCTTTCTTGATCAAATGAGCCCAGAGTTTGATACCACTGTGACCAGTAGAACCAGAGATTATCATCTGACTCTTCTACTCAATCAGAGGTTGATAAAATAAAAGTATAATGATACTGCATTGTCCACCTGAATTCAGATTTTATCTATAAAAAGTGACTCCTTCTTAAAGGTTTCACAATTATTATTTCACCTGAAGTTGAATTTTTCTCCAGGCTCAACTTATAGTTTATAAATATGTGAGATATGAGATTGTTAATTCAGTTTATAGTTTGTATGAACCCTGAAGCTTATGTCAATGCTGTTATCTATTATAGAAATGCAAACATACTCTTTGATGTGTCTCAGTGACTTGGGAGGATAAAGATGGAATACTCTATGGACATTTATAAAAGGAATTACAAACTGTAAGTCTACTAGGGCCCAGTAATGTACCTTCATTAATTTTTTTCTTCTCTCCTGGCACACGTGATGACAATAACTTAATTGGGAAAGAAATATTGAATCCATTTACTTCATAGAAAAGCCCAAGATAGTTTTCTTGCTATACTGAAACCTCTTTCCATGGTAGCTTACTATGGCTTCTTTTAAATAGTATATTATATTTTAATATCATAGCAGACAAATTTAATATAGGGTGTCAGGTGGGGCTGTGGGACAGAAGTTTTTGCTACCAAAGCACCTCCTGCTGGTCACACTGAGGAAGGGCATTGACTTTGGATGATGAAGAAACCTTTTATAGTATTCTGCCTTAGAAACTCAAACAGGAATATAAACAAAGTGGGTTTTCTGTGGAGCTTCAGGGGTGGACAGATATAATCTGGACTGGTCCCAGTTAGGCTATGAATGCAATTAGTCATAGCTATGGAGACTGCTGTGCTGAAAAATACCCAGAATTCACCGGTGTATTGTTATTTCTCCTCCAGGTTAGGATTGAATTTAAATCCTAACCAGGTACAGTTGCAGCAGGGGCACTAGTCTACTCCTTTATTGACCATAATTTAGGCCTTTGTGGAGCACCCTTACAGTAACTAAGAGTCTCTCCTGATATCGATGCATCCATTTAGTCCATGTTCTTTTATGAAGTGTACCTCACCCAGAAAACCTCTGTGAGCTATACAACACTTTTCTGATGTAAGGAAGCATCCGATTGCCAGAAGACAAGCTCAAGAAACTGCTTTCACAAGAATTCACATCCCCAGTACTCCATTCTGTCCCAGCGGAACAGCAAAAGCATAGGTGGTATCACCTACAGATAAACTGACAGCAGAAATAGTATTAGGGAGTCACAAACTATGCAGAAACACATTGTTTGTTTGTGTTACCTATAGCAGATCTAAAACTTTCCAACTTGTTGCTTCTCCATTGGAAAATGCGATTTTATGAAACCCTAGCCATTTAGTAGGAATGAGTCAATTTTGATAAAATTGCAATATGAAATAAAAAGCCAAACAAAATCTTTTGATGAAAGAATAGTTTTCTTGACATTCTTAGAACAGGATAGTTGCTTTTCTTTTTTCTTTTCTTTCTTTCATTTTTCTTCTAAAAATGTTTTGATCCAAGTTTGGAAATACATATGTTGTTAATATCATTTTTTAAAAAGTCGAAGCTTGAATAAAACACTTCAGTTTAATCAAGAGAAATCAAACTGACTGACCAGAAACAAAATTTTTTGTTTCTTGAAATCGTTTTTTGTTCTTGTTCTGATTTGGAACAAAAATAAATTTGAAATGTCAGCACTTTCCATAGGACGGAAATTCTAAGTGGCAACCACCCATAGTGCTGCCCCTTTGGTGGCCAATATTCTCAGGCCAGAAATGGAGGAAATAAAGCAAAGCCTGATTTGTTTGTCTTGGGAAGTAGAGGTCAAGCAGATGGTTCTCAGTGGAGATGTGTTGGATTAACCCTGATTACTAGGATTAAATAGTGCAAGTAACACACACAATTTAATTGTGTTACAGTAGTGTATATAGGGACAGTGGAAAAGCAGGGCCTCATAGTGCTAGGCACTGTACCAAATCATAGCAAAATGCAGCCCCTGGCTCTCCAATTCTTTTCCTTGGTAACTGGAAATCTTATTTAAAAATAATAATAAGTTATGATAAACTCATGTTTTTATTAAGATGAGTTTATCCCTTTGCTCTCCCATTTAAAAACTTTGACACATACTAATAAAAACATGAATCATCATAATGGAGCACCAAAAAAAAGCTTAGCACATTGCAGTATCATGTACATAAGGCATACATATCCTTGAGTACATTTTTTTCTGATTCAGCTATTTGCTTATGTAACTTTTGTTTGACTTCAAGGCTATTAGTGAAGCTGCCACTGTAGTAATCACTACCCTTTGGGGCTTATGTGGGACAAAGCCATCCCAAAGTGATCCAGATCATTCAGCCAAATACCGGTCTATAGTCTGTATATAGTCTATGAATTACACAAATTATAGGAACAAAATCAGACATAATTCAGTCATACCATATTTTCTCACGTACATTACTCCCTGGAATAAGATATGTACCTTGTTTTTGAAAGGGATAATGAAGAGAAAAAAGATCTTTCTTTGTAGTAAGTGACTGAGTAGGAGCAGCTCAGGAGCTAAGACCCCTGTTGATCACGTGCAGTTATTTTTGCTTTTGCTTGGCAGAAGTATAAGCCACAGAAACTGATATTGCCATATTTCCTCACTTATAATGAACACCCCAATTTCCAGCAATTGTTATTTGAAAAAAGTTGCATGCTGTGTGAAAGAAAATATGGTAGTTTAAAAATTACATTGGGACCACTTCTTCAAAGCTCTCTGGCTGTGATCGAGGTTCCCTTAGTATCATAAATTTAACAGTGTACCATTCAAAAAGAAAAAAAAATTATAACTAATACACATTACATATCTAAACTAGTATTTTCAATCTGTAATATTTATGATTTTTCAAAACAGTTTGTGGGGATTAAGCATCCATGACCTGCTCCTTCATCCATTGAAGCCAATGGTAAATTTCTCACGGACTTAAATATGGAGGATCAAACCTTCAGCTCTCACAGAACTTCTGCAGAAATTGTATGTTCACCTTGAATACTACAGCTGAGCAGTCTGATAATTTGTGGCCTTCTCAGTATAGAAGGAAGTATTACATGTCCTACTGGGAAGCTGGGAATGTTGCCTTTTAGTGTGGAAGGTTCTGCGGTATTGGATGTTAAGCCTATCACTGATGCAGGACAACATATTGTATGTCCTGGGTCTCAGAACAATTTTGTTTATTCAGGGATCAGGAAGGATCCTACACAGGGGTAAGAGAAGAAAAGAAATAATTTGTTGGATTGTGGTGCTGTGTGTTGTATTTATGGTTGCTGCTGTTTAAAAGCTGCTCAGATGTTTGGGAAAGTAGGCATAAGATTGGCTCATGGGCTGAAGGTGACTGCAGGCAGTCGGAAGCAAATTTCATTTTCCTATCACTGTCACATATGTGGCCTTTCTTTTTGTGAGTGGAGGAAAAATAATGTTTATATTTCAGGCTCTAGTCCTGCATTGAGATCTGTGCCTTTGGTCTTTGGTACCAGGATCAGGATCAGTGAGGTTTTGCATGGGCACAAGGAACCCCCTAGACAAAACTGATTACAGGACTGAGGCTATATTTCAAGATCGCATACACATGCACACACACATTTGTAGTAATAACATGAGCATAAATAAAATAAAATATACATATCTGATGTATAACAACAACTCTACAACTGTAATCTCTAACTGCAGTGTGCAAGAAATAATATTTGTGTATCAAACAAATGAAACAGCAGTGCTTGCCAACCCCTTCAGAATGATTGTAATTAAATAGTTTTTTGGTTAGTTCTGTCATATTTACTCCACTAAATTGATTAACGCATTTAATGAGTACATGAGAGTGACCAATACTGACCCCACATCAAAGTATGCCATTGCTGCTGTGTGCTGACCTGAATTTTAATTGTTCACTAGGTTGTTTAATTGAACCACAGATGTGTGAGAAAATAGGGTAGACATTTTAGCTGGCAGTATACATATTTTCCCAGATGTGTCAGTTATGTATAATATAAAACATTAGATGTTGGCTTCAATAGGCAAATAAGACACAACTTTACTAGCATCCCTAAGCTTAAAAAAATTTGGATCATTGTTTTAAAATGGGAAACAACTTTAATTTATATGCTAAAACTTTTCTACATTCCCTACTGTGTACCACCAAGGTTCTTGAAAATAAGTACATAAATTAATCAACAGCGAATAAATTAGGATTACAAATGTCTGTGGAGTTCCCATAAGGCTCATCCATTCAGTCCTCAGAGTCCAAAAAAGCTACTACAGACAGATGTTTTTTCCTACTTCAGGATCATCACTGTGGTACATCTGTTGCTTCAGCCAGTGGCAATGCCAGATTCAAGAGGAAATTTTGCTCTTTAAATGATGAAAACTATTGGAGAGAAAACATTCAGAAAGTTACCATGCTTTGCATTTAGTGTAACAAGCTTCTGTTTTGGAAGCTCTAGTCCATGATTTCTTTCTATTCCCCTTTTCTTTCTTTTTTTTTTTTTGGTTGGAGAAAGAATATTTGTAGATGTATTAGTTGTTCATCCTTTGCACCCCTTCATTTCCCATCCCTATTCCATTTGGAAGGTAAAGTGCAACATCTCTGTAGGCTTGGTTTCCTGTTATTTTGGGTGTTAAACTGTGGGAGATTTAAGCTTGAGCCAAGTGCTGTAGTCACAGAGAGTTGGCTCAGGGATGAACATAACACAAATTTCTTGCTCATTGAGAGATCTTGTTGGGAGTTTCCAGCAAGATGGTAGACTTAGAAAGAAGCAGTCCTTGAAGCACATATGCCCTTCAGACAGCTTACCAGTTTCACCAGTTGAACTGCCAAATGTTTCTTGCAGAGAATCTTACCTTAGCCACCAAACTCAAAATATTTGTAGTACAGCTTTAACTTCTGTGTAATCCCTAAAAACATTACAATATTATGAGCCCATGCATAGCCTATCTGAATACATTTGCAGGGATGGAGGACTAGGGAATATACACATAGCAGGTAGAGCAAATCACATCATAATCCTATTAGAGTTACAAATAAAATATGTTCTTTGTGGGTATGTGTGTATACACACAGTAGTTCTTTATTATATTTTCATGATCGCTCCCAATCTCTGAGGTTTCATGAAATAGCAGTGAAATAGCTAAAAAAGATAAATTTATATTTGTACCTCAAAAATAAAACCTCTAAGAATACTCTTGCAACCAAAAAGCCCCTTCTGAAAGCAGAAACTTCAGAAAATAAATGTTGTCTCCCCAAATAAACAAACTGGCATTCAAATCAAATTAAAATGGGTTTAAAACCCTAATTGGGGGTAAAACCCAGGATTAAAACCCTAACCCAAGTGTTAATGGGGAAAAAGTGTCATAAACAACTTACTAAAATTTAACTGGAAGGTAAATAACTTAATTTAAAGTAAGTTTACATGCCCTTTTAAAAGATAGGCAATTTCAAGAGAGAATAACCAGTTTAAAATTAATATAATTTATTAACAATTAAAAATTATAACACAAGTAGAGGGAGGTTGGAGGTGAAATATTGGGTTTCCTTTGATAGGTAGAGTAATTATGAAGTGTGCTTTTGAAGTTCAAGAAGACAGCCTTAGGACACAACATTTTTTAAAGAAAAATTGGCTTGCACTCTGTTCAAGTGATTTATTTTGCACTAAGAAATGGGTGTGAGACATGATGTGATTTAAAATTTCATCCCTTGATGGAACTGCTTGAGGGTGACATAATATTTTTCTTTTTTCTTCCTTTTATTTATTTATTTGCCTGTTGAGTCTCTAAAGTTTCTTCTCCAAAGGAATTTGTGGAAATTCTTTCAGAATAACGCTCCCCCCCCCAAGCAATCAAATAAAAAATCTGAAATTCAACTTTCCCCTACCATTCAAGAACTTTAAAATCCAGACTCTGGAGAGAACCACCAGACAGACAGACATTTTTTAAAACTTTGAGTTCCTCCTTTGTCACTTGTGCTGTCTACCCAATGGCTGTCTTGGGAGTATGCTAATTTTACCTGCGTGTACTTGATCAGTGGTAGCAATGTTCTTGCAATGTTGCGCTCACTGAAATCACTGAAAAAAGTTTTTGACACATTGTCTAGGAAGAGAGCATCTATCTAACATTCTCCCTATAATTTTTTTAACTTCTGTATGTCTAGGCTTGACAGGACTCGATTTTTATTGGTAAATGTTGATAAACATCGTTTTCACCTCACACTTTCAGACTGATGAAAAATATTTCCGTTGTTAATAAATATAATGTATAGAAAAGGGAGAAAGGAAAAATGAAGGCTGATAGTGTGTATGATGACAGGGAGAGCAGTCCTACAGAACTGTGCTAACTGTAGTTTGTATTGCAACTCCCAGAAACCCCAGGGGACCGGGAACAAAGGAAGAGGAAGTGAAAAAGCAGACAAGGGAGCTACAAGTGAGTGAAGCTGGATCTCATGGCAACTCTGCTGCTCAGCTGGTGACAGTCCTACAGCAGTTATATTTGTTGTGACAGTCCTACAGTAGTTACGTTTGTCGTGACGGATGGTTAAACTGCACTATAATACTAGTATACTCTAACTAATAAATTGTCTGCCCCCTACATCCCTAACTTTATGCAATCCTGAAAATTTAAATTGAAAGAAAAATGCTAAAAAATATACACCAATATTATGCAACACAATTATTAAAAATAAAAATTGAATTCTGCCAAGCCTAAGTATGTCTCAGAATTGGACCAGACAAAGGTACATATCTTTTCTCACAAGCAATATATTTAGGGCTTGATCCTACCCAAATAAAATTAACGGGAATTCTTTTTTTGATGTCAGTGGATGCAGGAGCAGGGTCATATTGTATAAGGTTTCCATGGGCTTATGGGCCTTGATAGTTGAACTGATGAAGCATATACAGGTGTTGCCAACTCTGGCCCCAACTGCCAGAGTCAAGTTAAAAATGTATTTTTCATTCTTTTTAAGAACTATTTAATTTTAAAAGTCTCCTGATTTTTAAGAACAGCTTGTGATTTTTGGAAGTCTGATTTTATGATTTTTCAAATGCCTGTGGTTAGAAACACAACATATGTTCTGCTGTTGCAAACAAAGATGAAAATCTGAGTTACTTCCTTTTAGTCCTATTAGCTCTGCAGGGCCAAATGAGCAAAAACTAATTAAATATGTTTCAACTGATGTGAATAGATTTAACTGAATACACACATGGAGCAGATTGATGAGTAACAGGTGTCTTGTTTCTTTGTCATTTTTCAGAGTACAATTGCAATTTCATCTAACGTAAGTTGCTTAGACTGAAAAAAAACCTTATGAATTATCTTTGTGTTTTGGAATTGAAACAAGGTTCATATCCAGACTCATTATAAAACTAAGAAAGGTTAAAACCAGCTGTGTAAATCAGGAGCAGAGTACAGCTATAAATGGGTGGCCCAGTTTGTTCTCATATTCTGCTGTTATAAAGAGAATCAAGCCCTTTCTTTTAGGCTGCTGAGGATAGCTTTTTTGTTTTACCATGGGGAAAAGTTCACACTTATTTATCATCTGATAACTATTTTTGTTCTTTATCTGTTCATAAAAGATCTGTGTCAACAGCATATTTTTATCATTTTGATAGTAAACAATACCTAATTAGGAAAATGTTTCTAATGAAGTGGAAGGAAGGTCTTTGAGAATGATAAGATTCCTAGGGAAGCATACTACAAGGGGACTTCCTATATAACACACTCTTTTCTGGGTCTTTGGTAATAAAAATGTGGCTCTGCTTACTAGCCAATATTTCTTTTGTTTGATGGGCTTGATCTGCTGTTTACCAGAGTTTGACAGTCATGAGGCATGCCTGACTTATACTACATATTTTGTAGAGGGGTTGTGAGAGAGTCACCTGAATTCACTGCACATCAAGCTGCAAAAGCAAGCTAGAGGTAGTGATAAGTTGGGAACCAGGGCATATGTGTTCCTATTTTCCATGCTATGTTATGGCTAGAGATAACTATCAAATACCTCCTCCCCTCTCCAAGAAAGGGAGAAAGGAGCAATTTAATCCTACCAGAGAATAAGTCCATAGAGGTTAATAGGAGCATGAGGCACCAGAATGGCAGTGTGTAGGAAGCATTACAGTGCCATTTTGAATAGACATATTTTGGTTCTCATCTGAAATATTTAGATCAGTGGTCCTCAGCCTTTTTAGCCTTGAAGCACCCTTCCATAACTTTTGTGAACTGAGCAGCATCTCATTTAAAAAAATAATGTATTTCAGTGCTTACTTCCATGTAGAAGAGCCAGGTAAGGGGGCCAGGGCAACACTCAGCAGTGACAAGTCTGAGCCTGCACTTGTCTCCTTACACCTTGCAGCACTCTTCAAAAGATCTCACAGCATGCCAGAGTGCCCCTGCACCCGAACTGAGAATCACTGATTTAGATGTTAAAAATTTTCTAGTGCAATAAACTCCCTGGTTTCTGGCCAGCTCAACTTCCTTGCAATGTTATTACTTTGCTTTGTAGACAATGTACAAGTCTATTAATAGTAGCTCAGAGTGGTTCAGAGTGGTTCAGCTATCTGTAAAAATGGAAACGTACCAGTAATACTTGTACTTATTGATCTAACAAGTCTATCATCCTACAAAATGCAGCAAGTGCTTTAAGATCACTGGAGGAAAAATGCTGTAGAATCTCAATCATCTTCATCACTTGGAATTTTAAGAATCAGTGGAAAAATGTAATTGTTTTACCTTTACTAAACTACACTTCAATGTACAATACGACAAATACAACCATATTGTCTATATTGTCATCCCTATCCAAACTATCCTATCCAAATCCATTGTCTGTATTTTCTAATGCCGTTTTACCTTGGAGGCAATGTTAACAATGAAAATGAAGTGGTATGTCTTTAACTGCTTGTGATATATGACATTTGGTGATATCCCCACAAGCTGTCCAGCCTTGTTGCTCATCTGTTGTAGAACTAAAGCCATTATGAAGTTGGAAAGCACATGACTAATCTAACTTAAATAGATGTAAAGCAACATACAGACAATACATATTTAGTGGAAATTGCAATGGATAAAAGAGGTGTAGCAGCTGAATCATGAGATATAAGTCAGTGTGTTTATTAGTATGTTGCAGCACGTAAATGGTTCTGTCACTTAAAAGGAATTTAGAAGCATCACATAAGCTGGAAGAGTTGGCCATTAAAGACAATACTGAATCTAGCCCTATCCTTTGAATCCTTTAGTCTGTCTTGCTCTGTTGCCACCTGAGATTCTGATTTAGGAAAGCTCTTAAACACATTTTAAATTCAAGCTTAAGTTCATACCTGTTTATAAAAGCAGGCAAACCTGTGCTTAAATTTAATCATATACTTATCCACTTTGCTTAGTTGGAGCCTGAATTTCCCTCTACCAGCAACTTGGAGGGGGAGAGAGTCAGGGAAGAATTGCATAGCATGGTGTAAAGAAGATAAATACATTAATGTTTGTCACAGGCAAGTTTCTTTGAGTAATTTCTGTGGGGCACTCTGATATTAGGATAAGGAGTAGAATATAAGGACCATGTAAGAGCAGTGCATAATGGCTTCCCCTTGGTCTAAAAACAAAATCTTTAATTAAACAAATATTCCTGTCCACTGCTTTGATCTTTAACTTTAGAACATAACATAAAAACTGCCATTTATTGGGTCAGAGCATAGTCCCATCTTGCCCAATGTCCTGTCTCACGCAGTGACAGAGTTTGGATGTGGAAGGGAAGAATGAACAGGGCATATCCCTTAATAAATATTCTCCAACTATTTGGGTTGGTCTAATAAAAGATATCAAATTCACTCAAGGAACCTTATCTGCCAGGGCATATCCCGAATTTTCCACTCCCTGCTCTTCTCCCGCCTCAGCTTCCAGCATTCAGAGGATTAGGAAGCTTCATAGGCTGCACCCCTTTTTACCATGTTCATTACCTACTGATGGACTTTTGATAACATCATAGAGAAGCAGGTCTGGAAGGGACCCGCAGAGGTCATCTAGTCCAATCCCCTGTCTGAGCAAGGATCATCCATACCCAAACAATCCTATACAAATCCACTGTCTGACACATTAGAAAAACGACACATTCAAACCTAACACAACCACAAGCCATAACACCCTAATCTGTAACAGGGAAAACAGGGTGACTTCAGCAGCCAACATCTTGTTGCTGTGAGGGTTGTTAAAATATGCTTGAGAGATCCAAGGAAGAGGGCCATGATGGACTTGTCCCATTCCCTTTTCAACTGGATTAAACTATTGGCCTCCACAGCATCTTGTGGCATTGAGTCTCAAGCTTGGGGTGCATGGATTCTAACAAAGGAAACAAAAACGTTATAAACAGAAAAAAACAAAAACAACTCTCAGGCTACAGGAAGTTAAAGGAAAAGAAAAGAGAGCTTGAGATCCACAGGGAAGATCCTGCTCTGAGCAACCAGCCTTACTTTCCTATGATTCCTATGATCCTAACACACAATTCTTGCTTCTCTTTTCACTTCATATGCACCACTTCAGCAAAGCACTGAAGGATATTCTTAGCTTTAAGCCTGTGCTTAATTGGCTTCATTAGGATTCAACTGCATATTCAGATACTTTGCTGAATCAGATCCTTGCAAAGGAAAAATGGCCTTGTGCTCATACATTAAACTGGAACTCAGCTGATTTGGGTTAATTTCTGTTCTTTCTCATAGACTTCCTGTGTCGTCTTGGGAAAGTTAATGAATATGTCTATGCCTCAGTCTCACCATGTGTTGAACAATAATGATATTTCTGTGCTCTACAAGGGTATTGTGAGCATAAATCCATGAATGTCTGTGGAACGTTCATATATCACGAGACTAAAAGCTCGGTAAATACCTGTGTACCAACTGGGGGTAGTAGCCTTCCTCTGAGTGCCTGACTGGGCTTTTAGTGCACAACCTATGCTTTATTATTCCACCTTGCACATCCATGAGAGCTCTAAATCAGGACCTAAATCCCTGCCTACTGGAATTCAGCCAGAACTTCTGAACTTTGTTGTGCATAGTTAAGGAAGAAGTGCAGTGCGCGCCTGAAAGGGCAGTTGCTTTGTTTCTTAAGGAAACTTAATAAATGTACTGAGGCCATCTTTGATGTGGGCAACAGAGCCAGCTCTAAAAATTAGAAACACATAACATATAACAGTTCATAAAATCAGCTGTAAAACAAAGGTGCATAGACTTAAGTAGTAAATTAAATAAAAATCTAAAAGAAAATCATAGAAAAGCACAGATAGGAAAAAAATAGCCAAAATGAAAGGAAAATCAACATGCATTTGCATTATCTTCATTTAGAATCCAAGGGGAGAGAAAGAACTGCCTTAACAATACAGAAATATAAATTTATGATTCTGTACACAGAGCTGGCAGTCAACAATGACAAGTTGCCCACCTGCTACACTCATTGCTTCCTGCAGGGAGGTGAAAGCCAGTTCTGAGGTGATGCTAATGAATAACTGCCAGAAATTAAGATCTCCATGGAAAAAAACCCTTCAGTCTTCTGATTTCCTATTTACCTGCAAAAATAATGTCTAAGAGGAAACATTTGTCCTCAGGCAAGCAAGATGAGAATTGAATAGGCCACTGATATATTCTCTTTTTCTACCTCTTATTTGCAAATGTGCTGGTTTGAAGCATGAAGTCAAGATGCAAGTTGTACAACACTGTTCATCAACTAACTTTCAGGGTAAGCACAGACCATCAATTGATCAAACCTTTGTGGGTTTCTCTAAGCTGTGAAAAATAGATTGGGAAGGACTAGAACACATGTTCTCCCATAGGTGGTGGTGTGGGGTGCACAGGGATGCCTGCACTGTCAGGCTGGGGGCACTCCTGTGTACCTCCTGGTGTGCTGGATGCTGCCATATATACCCAAGCCCAGCTGATCAGCATGTCCCACCTGATTGACTGCTGGGCACACACCCCAAATCCTTGTTGTCAGCTGCAGAGAGGGAGAGAGCAAGCAGAGCATCTCTTCTCAATGCCCCCATAGTTGCCCACAGTGGCTAGGGGGATGGGGGAAAAGCAGAGGCCCCCACCTTGATCCTCCCCCAGCCAGAACCACTGTGGGTGCATGCTGTGGGGGAATTTCTCTCCTTCCCTGCTGACTGGTTTGGCTAGGACTGGGGAATGCAGCCCCAGTCAGACTAGTCAGTAGAGGGAGAAAGCCCCCCACAGCACACCCCGCCCTCAGCAGCTCTGGCTAGGGAAGGGGGGGGGGGGGGGGGGGGCGGGGCAGGGACTTCCACTACCCCTGCACTCCCCCCTGCCCCTAACAGCTGGCCAGTCAGCAGGGGAGGGGAGAAAGACCCTGTGGTACCCCTGAGGTGTACCACCCTGTAGTTCTGGCTGGGTGGGAGGTGGACTGGGCCCAGGGAGGCCTACTCCCCTTCTCTTCTCCCCCACTCCTGCTCCTGCCCTGCACAGCTCATCTGACAGACACAGGCAGGAAACAGGGCTGGGGAGCAGAGACTTTGCTGTCTTAGCTCTGTAACAGTCTAGGAGCAGAGGAGCGCAGGCAAAGGCTAAACTGCCCACCGTGCAGGGGAATATTGGTGGGAAAGCTGCAATGCATCTTGGGATGCTGGTAGACTGTGAACTAACTTAAGTCAGGAAGGGATCTGGCACAATAGACTGGGCTAACCTAAACCAGTTAAATCTGATACAACATCCATCCAGGTCTATCTTAAACGGGGTTTGAAAACATTCTATATGCCCTGAACTTCTGTTCTGTTACAGTTTTAGACCAGTTTCCAATCACTTATACTGGTTTATGTATAATATCTGTCTCTCCAAGGGCAGGAGATAGCAAGCAGAGCATACATTGGACAGACCTAGATATTGGGTGAGTTACACAGTGGCGGATTAAGATTTACTGGGGCCCTGGGCAAACAGAAAATTGGAGGCCCCCCACTAGATAAGGGCAGGTTTCCTCTGTGCCCACCAGAGGGCCGTGGCTGGACTTGCCCAGCCTCCTCAACACATCTGGGGTGAACAAGGGGGTGCGAGCACCACTGAGGTGAAGAAATATATTTATATCACGTTTTTAGAAAACATGATATAAATATATTTAACAACATTAAAAATGATTGAACAAAACAAAACAAAACCCTACTCCCTTACAGATTTTTGGTTTTGACATCTCACCCTTAAAGGGAATAACTTGAATCCCTCAGAACCCTTTCCGCTATTCTTGACACTTGTGATGGTGTTGCTTCTTAATAACAAAACTCTCATTGACTATGCTTTGGCCAGGAATTCATTCTCTCTTACTGGGTATGTCCAGACAAGCATGCATGGGCATTTCCCTGGGGACAAATAGCAGCGGCACATGGTTCTGCTGCTGCTACTTGTCCCCAGGGAACACCAGTGTACATGTACACTGGCGCGTGGCAAGTTTCACAGATTCACAGAAATTTAGGGCTGGAAGGGACCTTGTGAGATCATCGGATCCAGCCCCACTGCTCTAGGTAGGAAAGGCTACTGGGGTCAAATAAGCCCAGCAAGGTGTGCATCCAGTCTCCTTTTGAAGATCTCCAGAGTAGGTACCTGCACCATCCCCTCTGGAAGTTTATTTCAGAGTCTGGTCACATGAACTGTAACAAAGTTTTTCCTTTATATACAGTCTGGAACCTCCTTCTAGGAGTTTATGACCTTTGCTTCTGGTTTTCCTCTGGGTCACTTGGGTTCACCTAGCCCCTGATGCTCAGCCCTGGTATATTTGTGAGCTGCCATCAAATCCCCCCGAAGTCTTCTCTTTTCTAGGCTGAACAGTCCCATATCTGTCAGCCTTTCCTCATACGGCTTGCTCTTCAGGCTTCTATTCGTCGGAGTGGTTCTTCTCTGGACTCTCTCAAGCTTCTCCACATCCTTCTTGAAGTGTGGTGCCCAGAATACTTCAGTTGTGGTAGAGCAGGAGAATAACTTCCTTAGTTTTGCTTGAAAAAGCACCTGAGACCACTGCGACCAAGACCAGCCTTGAGCACTGCACCAGGTCCCTAACAAACATTTCCTAGCAAGTCCAGGACACCTTTTGGCTTGATCAGCCATAAAGATCTTGTCCAGGATTTGAACCCCAAACCTCTCACACCCAAAACAAAAATCCTACCCCTAGACCAACAAGCCATAGTCTAACGGTGCTACAGGGAGTAGGGGAGGCTGTGCCCAGCACCTGAACTGGTCCCAGCAGTCTTACCTGGAGTCCTGGGGGCCTCAGGGGCTCCAGTGGCATTGGTCTGGGTGCACAGAGCCTGGCCGGCAGCCAGAGTGTGGCTTTGCCTGTTCAGGTTTCAGTTTCAGGTGGCACATACTGCCACCATATGTGCCGCGCCACTTTTTTCCGTTGTGGGTATTTTTGACACTGGGATCTCCTGGTGTCAAAAACCCCGCCACACTGCAAATTAGTAGTGCAGCAAATGCCTACATGTACAGTGTGTGTGGTTTGTGGTACCACAGATGGGTCTGCAGCGCCACAAACCTCATGTGCACACTTGTCTAGACATGCCCACTCTGTCTATCCTGAGAGTTTAAGGAACTCTTGGACATGGAAGTGAGGCATATGTGAAAATATTTCAGCATCAGAGCTTTAAATGCTAATGTTGTTAACCATTTACTGCTAATATCTTAGTAGAAATATTCAGGAAATGCCTCCAGTGCCTTCCCAAGTGGGGATTTTAATATTAAAATGTATGACAGAAAGGCTACTGCACTGGCTGTATTATTCATTTTCATATTTAATTGATTAAAAACCTCCATGTTTTAATTTAAGTGAAGCTGTTGTAACATTTCCCATCTGTTGTACAGGAGTATCACAGACACCAGAGATCTTGCTGTAGAGTTTAGGTTCACCCTGTCACAGAGGACATAAGACAAGCACTGGGCCTAGAACTTAGCAGACCTGGAACAGAGTCCTGTTCCTCCACTGACTTCCTGTATGACCTCCGGCAAGTTGCTTAGCATTACATTTTACCTTTATGGCGTGTCCAGACAAGCGTGGACTTGTGTTTCTCTAGAGAAAAGTATCAGGGGCACATTGTGTGCTGCTGTTACTTGTCCCCAGGGATCACCCATGCCATGCATTCTCTGGTGCATGGCATGTTGCCCCCTGTGGGGTAGGGGAGGCTGGGGCCAGCAACTGTGCTGACCCCAGCAGCCTTACCTGGAGTTCTAAGGGCACCTGGGAGCCATAGCTGTGGCAATCCTGCAGCAGGGAGCTTGGTTAGCAGCCAGAGTGTGGCTCTGGACAGCTAGGCTCTGGTTTTGGGCAGTGCACACACTGCTGCCAAATGTGTACTGTTCTGCTTTTTTTAGGCACAGGTTTTTTTGACCCTGGAATCTCCTGGGATCAATCCCCCCTCCCTCCCCGCACTGCAAAGTAGCACTGCAGGGAATGTCTGCATGTGCGGTATGCGGCACTGCAGATGGGTCTGCAGCGCTGCATACCACACGTCTGCACTTGTCTGGACATGCCCTGCGTGTCCAAGTGGCACTTATGTAGCTGAGTAAGTGCAGCTTCTGGCATTAGATGGCTTTTAGATTCTGTTTCTGCCTATGATAGAAGAAGATTGACTGCATGTACCTGCAGAAATAAAATGGTGGTGGCAACAGCCATGGTCCTGCACACCTTCTAGCCCAATAGCTTTGTGGTTAGAGCACCTGCCAAGGGACCAGAAGACCAAATTCTAGGCTTTCCTCAGCTAGGAAGGAAGGTCATACCTGTATCTCCCACTTTTCAGTTGTGCTGTAATGAATTGGTGATGGGATAGGCCATTGGTTCTCAACTCAAGGTCCCCCTCAGAAAATGCCAGCTCTTGGTTTTCACTTGTTTTTAGAATATGGAAAAATAATAGAGCAATTCTTCTGTTGCAAAGAACTCACAGGTCAGAATAGTTTTAACACTATAGATTCCTATTTGAAATCTCTGGATTTATCTTGTGAATCGTGTTTGAACATCTAACAACGTAGAATCCTGCAGCACTCTTGCAAGGATCTCAAGGCATCCCAGGGTGCCATGACACCCTGGTTGAGAATCATTGGGCTAAGCATTGCCTAGCATACTCTCCCCACTTCCTGTTAGAGTTGGCCCATCAGGCAGCTTAAAGAAAATCACGTATATGTGACCAAGGGAAAATGAGCAAGCCACATGAATGTGGCTCTGGGAGGTGGACAGTCCCCCAAGGAAGAGGGTGCTAGTTCTGGGCACTGCCTCCAGTGATTTTTCAACATCTTAAATTTAATATTTGTTGGCTAAAATGGATTGATAGCATTAGAATATTTGCTGCCTCTTTGGGATAGAGCCCAGGATCAGAAACACAAACCCAAGAATCCTCCATTCCAGGACACTTTTTCACTTCACTAAACCACATACTCCTTCACACTTGCTCTTGTCCTCTTGGTTCCCTCTGGTCCCTTGTTGCCAAGTGGGCCAGCTTCAACAAATAGCACCTAATGTCCTTCCTGTGGCTTGGTGGCTAGAACACCATGTTGGCTGGTGGGAGAGAAAGGTTCATAGCCTGTCTTGGGAGGCTTTGAACCTGCATTTCCTACTCCTTGGGCAAGTGCCCTAACCATTAAGGGTTTGGACCTAAAAGGTAGAAAGGCTCACTACCAGCTCCTGTAGCAGTGATTCTCAACCCAGGTGCCACAAGATCCTTTTAAGGGTACTATGCCATATCAGTACTATTAGGTATGTAGATGACTATATGTGATCACAAGATAAACCCAGAGTTTTTAAATAGTGTCATAAAAAATTCTGACGCATGGTGGTCTTTCTCAGTTCTTTGCAACAGAAGAATGCCTCTGTTATTTTCCCATAGTCAAAAAATAAGTGAAAGCTAAGGCTGCTATTTTCCAAGGAGTGCTTTGAGTCTAACGAGACTGAGAACCAGACTCAGTGAGAGAAAGCCTGCAGTGGGGTGAAATTCAACCAGGCCTAGGGTTCATGTAGTGGTATTTTGGCATTGCTTTTGGTAATCAGTCAGAGTTTGGGTCAAGTGTTTGGGTCTACAGAGTGACAGGAGCTGGACAGAGCTTGTCTGACTTACTTATGCTCCATTCCATTTGTGCCTTGAGCCTAATGAGCTGTGCCTTGGTTCTAAAAAGGTTGAGAACCACTGTTCTATGGTGTCAAACATTTATTAGTTGTGGATTTTTTCCAACTATGGTGTTTGGTACTGCGTTAGGTACTATGGGCCCTAGTTCACAGTGATATAGATAGATTGTTAACATTTGCAAGGCATTTAGATACTACTGTAATTACGAGATATCAGTATCTAAGGTAGACAGACATTGGCAAATCTGATTTTGGTAAAGTCATTGTTCAGAGAACTTGGTACTGAGGTTCCAAAGGGCTATTTCTGCTTTTTGAAGAAACGGCATGTAAGAGGCAAGAATGGGAAGATTTCCAAATACCCGAGAGATAGCAAAATTTGAATTATATTCTGCTTGTTGTGGCTGTCCTGGTTTGTCAGCACTGCAAACTACAGTGTAATGCAGCAGTGCCTTATTTCCAGAACCTTTGTCATGGCAATCTCACACTGAAGGTATGTCTACACTGCAGGCCACTGTATCATGTAGAGATACCTGAGCTAATGTTAAGTGAGCTATCTTTTAAACGAGCTATCTCAGGTACTGGAAGCAGTCTAGCTGCGATAGGATGAAGCACAAGCTCATTTACCCTGCTTCTCTGTACTGCTCCAGCTGGGCTGCTTCCTGAGCTTCAGCTAGCTTGTTTAAATCTAACTTGAGTATCTCTATGCTGTGCTGCAGCCTGCAGTGTAGATGTGCCCTTGGTGTGTGATATCCATAGACACGCTTCTGCAAAGAAGGTCTAGGGATAGATCTGTACGTCTGGCCAGGTAGACCAAAATGGGTTTCCTAATAAGTTCTTCTTCATCCGTAGCCTGGATCAACAACGTTGTGACCTGCATTACATATGGAATGAACATGAAAAGTAAATAGTTGCTGTTAGGGCTGTGCAAAGCTTTCATTGCTGATTCGATTCGGAGGCGATTCTGCCCGATTCGGTGGCCAAATTTCCAAATCTGAATTGAATCAGGGGACCAATAAAAAACTCTGAATCGATTCAAAGCTCTCTGAATTTTTGGAAAAGATTCAGAGAGCTTTGATGATTCAGGCAGTCTCTGCCTGCTACAGCAGGGAGCTGGACCCAGACTCCATGCTGGTAAGTAGGGGGCAGGGTGGGCGGGGCTGGAGGAAGGGGG
>NW_005842484.1:1115069-1127045 GCF_000455745.1 Alligator sinensis
GTGGAGAGCCCCCACACAGTGTGGGGCAGTGGGGGGCAGCAGGGATTGCTCCCCCACCCGGGAGCACCTGGTGAGTTGGGGCTTTTTTTTCAAAGACTCGGGAGCTGGGATAGGCAGGGCAGCCATTGCAGGTTGGGAGAGCGGGTGGGGGATGGGCCTGGCTTGGGTGATTTGGAGATTCAGCAGCAGCTGACTCTCCGAATCAGATTTGGCCGAATCGATTCAGGACAGTGATCTGAATCACCGAATCGAATCACTGTCCCCCGAATCAGCCAAATCCGAATCCAAAGTGAATGCTAGCCACTTCACATAGGCCTAGTTGCTGTCATTAAATATATGCATTAATTGTTATTAATGTTATTATAGCCCAGCACAGTAATTGATTTGATATCAGTATGTGTTGTTTCATATTGTGTACATAGTTGATCCCAGGGGATCAAATTTTGACTGAAGGCTGCTGTCAGCCCCTTGGACACATTTTCCTTACAGGTGAAACTCCATGTAGAAAAAGATTCCAGAATTTTCTGTAATGAATTTCTGTCCATAGACTGTGATTCTGGTTACATGTATGTAATGACTGAAGCTGTCATGCACTGGTTGAGAGATACATGGGCAAAAACTGTATTGCACATTACTGAATTTCATGCTCATAAATTTGTGTGAGATAAGCTGTTAGGACTCTGTGGATTCAAAAGAAGATTGTTTATTCCTTAGGGAGATCAATGAAAGCAGCTGGTGTTCAGTGCCTCTAAGGATCAGGACTCTATCTTTCTGAATCTGTTCAGTAAAATGTGGAAGATTTTACATGATAACAAAAATAAGTTCTAAGCTTTCAGCTTAATTATTCATTGATAGGTATTGTTAAACATTTGCATGAAGAAAATAATCTATACCTGTTGCAGATGGAAACATCTCTGCATGTATGTAATCCATTTGCTGATCAGCTGGCCCAGCTTCTTTCAAGGAGTATTAGAAATCCACATGATGTCTCTGCGTGCTGGGTTTTGAATTTGGACCCCTGAAATAAAACTCAAGTAGACAGAGAGCTCCTTATTGGATATACATCTGAGGAGCCACAAGAGTGCAAGTTCTTCCAGCAAAGGTCTGGTATCAATTATACCAGCAAATTGGCTCCAGATAAGTCTATTTTGGATTATAGAACATGAAGAACTTGTGTGGTGTGCTAAATCCTCCCACTCTTGCCCAAACCATGTCCTTTTTTAGGGGAGCTGCCATCACAGATGCAGAAAACATATGGATCTGGAGACTGGCACATTTTGGATGGCAAAATCCCAGCGGACCAAAGGCTGCTGTCAGCCCCTTGGACACATACATTATTTAAAAACTAGGAGACATAACGATCTGAGAGTTGAATCAGATCCTTCATTTAGACCTAGCAAGATCACTGTTAAATAGTAAATAAATAGCAATATTTATCTTGATTTTGATATATAGGCTTAGATATATGAAAGATGTATTCATGCTGTAGCTATTTAAACCTCAAAATATGTTTTAAATAATTTATTTCCATGGATCTAAAATAACGATGGGTTATTCAGAACATTTCTGTTTACAAAAAATAGCAGTGTGACAAAATAAATACAGATAAATAATTAAAAACATACTTTGAGGCTTTATTGCTGTGAATTAGATATGTATAGCTATTACACAGTGGTAAAACTGTAATAAATATTATTTTAATACTAATGTTATATACATGAATGTATGTAACACACAAGCATCTTGTCAAATCCCCAAAAGGTAGACTTAATTATAAGATAACCCATGTTGGTTGAACGTGCAAAGCCAGCTTCTAAGTTTGTCTCTGTGGTGTGCATTTCTCGTGGTGGCAAAGAACAATTTTTTCCAGCTATTTAGTTGGTCTAATAAAAGATATCACATCTACCCAAAGAACCTTGTCTACCATTTATACGTATGTAATGAAAAGAGCAGTATTAACAACTACTAAATTTTCTGGTTACTAAACCTGTTAAGATGCAGACTGTCACTCAGTTGAGTTTGATTTTCTTTATTTGTATCAATTTAGAAATGTTGGGACGATTAACATGTTAATGCAAAGCAGTGGAAAGTGACTTCAGAAGGTAGATAAAGGTAACCAGTGGAGAACTTTCTTTGCATTGGAAACTTTCTATTGGTGTCTCCACCGGTACTCACAAACAAGGCGAGTGGGGTGGGCATGGAAGGAAGAGTGAAGTGTTGCTATCCTTGATCTTTCACTGGAGTAAGAACCAGAGCTCCTGTTAGTCTGAGTTAGAGGAGGCCCTCTGCTGCTTTAAATTTTGCCAGGACTGGGCATCAGGAACCATTTTCTGTGGCTGTTAAAGTCTACTGTGCTTGAACACCCTGGAGAATCTGGGCCACAATCTTTATTGCTAGAGATTGGGTATTTACACCTGAACTACCACATCTATTAGCATATACATTTACATGAAAAGAGGTAATCACAAGTGGGGGAGCCCTGGTGGCTTTAGTCAGGCAGTATCTGATCGGAGGTCTTGGTGGCAATGTGAAGGGGCTACTTGTGGCAGGGTATCTCCTATAACGATATGGCAACCTCCAGAGAAAGACAAGTATAGGGTGCCTCAATACCCTAGCCCCCACTGCCTTGATTGGAGAAAGGGACATCACTCTGACAGAAACATGCCCTTGCTGAGGTATTAGGTAGTCAGCAAAAGCTGTAATCTGTTGCTCTCAGGCAGAAGCTACAGCCATCAAGGCACTGAGCATCTGGACTCAGTCCGACCTTTGGACTCTGTCTCAGTGGTCTAAAGGGGAAGGGGGTTTAGGGCAGCCTACATTCCTCCATACTCTTGCTTAGGCATACATGCTGAAGGTCTTGGTGTGATGGTCACATAGACCTCTTGCATGTACACCATGATCCAGAAGAATGACCACTTGCTAAGATTCCCTTTGACTTCATGGAGTTTTTTGGGGTTTTTTTGGATAAGGACTGCAGAAATTGACCCAACTTGAACAATGTAGAGACTATGTAGCCTGGATCACTCGGACTATAATTATGCTGCTTGGCTGTAACATGTACTTTTTCTGCAGTAAAATGAGCATCTTTTCAAATCAACTTTCAGCAATGAAGTTCTTTTCCTCTAGTAAGATCAGTCTTGTTAAAAAAAAATATAGGATGGGTTACTAGGTTTGTTTGCCCTTTGTGGACCAGATTCTGAATGCGTTGTCATAATTCTGGTGATTTCAATAGAGTAATTCTGATTGACACTAGTGCAAGGGCTTGCCTGTTTATGAAATTTAGTGAGGCGTGTACTCGGGTGTGAATTTAGAGCACAGTAGTTATGCTGATCTGTCTCCCAGTATGGGCATTCTTACTCCATGCTGAGAGTGCCTTTGTGCCTTCTGATCCAGCTACTTCTGTGACCAGGCAGTGAAATGACAATCAGACCCTGTGCTCAAAAGTCACTGAATCACCACTTGTCTTCCACTCTTTGTCTTTTTTTCTTGGCCACTATTTAGCAGCATGGTTGTATGTTCTGTGTTTCTGTAACATTCCTACCCTGGGAATTCTACAATTAGGGTGGAAATGTTATGCATTTTGTTCTGTTTCTCTTGATATGATGACAACGGTATGTTTATTCTTGTGAAGTCTCTTGACCCCCACAGTGGAAAAGTTTCAGTGGGTACCTATCTTCCGTGGTATCAGGCGCTTCTTTTGCGTATTTTTGTGAAAAGAGTAATGCAACGCAGAATGCTGTACATGGGTTCTTCCAGCTCTGAATTAGTCTCTTTTATCTGTCTCTGACCACAACAGATGTTGGCAGCCTTTCTATTCCATATCCTTAAGTCAGACTAAGAATATCAGTTCCGCTTAGAGAAGGGAAAAGTTTAACCCTTTCAGCAGGTCTTTCCTTAATTTATTTGTTTTTTTATATCTTAGTTTTTGACCTTCCTAAATTTAAGAAGAGAAGGAGAGGCAAAACATCAGCAAATGTTCATAATGATAAATACAGCTTCAGGACATTCCTGGTATTGGAATGTAATGGGGGTACTTTATGGCAGCCTTAGATTTTCAGACGCATGTGTGTGTGTGCCTGCGTGTTTTGTAGGCACATGAAGGGAGGTTAATGAGACTGTTGTACATTTAACTAATTTAGTAGTTTCCAAAGTAGGAGTCACAACCTCAAATAGAGTTGTAGCACTTAATAGGTGGGGTCGCAAGCCCCACAAATTCAATTATAGGGGTTGAGTTCAGGCCGGAAATGGGATCATTGTGGATAAAGACTAGCCACATCTGTTCCAAGTAAAATTAGGAACATAATTTGCATGCAATGCTAAGAACACAAAACGATTTTTGAGGCTTACAACATCCAGCGTTTAGAATTTGCCACTGTCTATTGCAGAGAGTTTTAGCCTCTCTGCGGAAAGTGAATCAAAACAAAGTCACTTTTTTTCCATTATATTGAGCTCATAATTATGTGAAGCCTTATTTTAAAATCTTGACTGAATGCTGTGCATTTTTCCCAAAAGCCTTAGGTACCTAGGTTTTCATCAGGGTAACCTCAGACTATTTACTTTCATCTTAAAAGACAAACAAAGAAAAGAAAACATACAAACCAAAAGCCATGAATACGTAAAGAGAAACAATTATGAATTACTTCTTACTAAAAAAGTAACTTAAAAAGAGTTCAATTGAGAGTCATAATTAAAAAGGCATTCCACAAAAAAGCTGACACTTTGAGAAGCACACATCATTGTGCATTGTACACAGAAGCACATCATAGTCTGGACAACCAAGATTATCTTCTCCTCTGAGGTTACTGGCTCTCAGGAAGATTTTGTAGTGATAATGCCAGAAAGCAGTCTAGTGTTCTTTTGACTGTTTACCCATGCCTAAACTGTGGTCCTAAAGTCCTTGTGAATCTTGCTGCGTGTCCTCAATAAATGGGAACATAAGTATCTAATCATATTGACTGACACTGAGTGCAGAAGCCTACACTGTTTGTTCGCATTCTTTGTAAGGTTGGCTGCAGAAACACCCCTTTCCTTTTACCACACAGAGACACCATCACATATGTTCAGAGGCTGATGAACCAAAAAGAACCCTAGGCCACATGTGTGTCCAACAGATTAAGTAGAAGACGGCTTTTGAGAAATTTCTCCTGCCCCGCCACCCCACCCCAAGCCACTGCACTGGTCCTGACTTTATTTACCCCAAGGTGCCTTTTCATTGTTTTGGTAATGCTAAGAGTTGATGTAAATTATGTTGAAGACCCTGACATTGTCAGAAGGGTGTAAAGGGCCCTTTGTATCAATGAGATTTGGTTCAACTGTGTTTAGTCACATAATAGCTTCTGCTGAGTCATAGACTCTTGCCCTAGATCCAGCAAAAAAAAGCTTGTTTTAATTATGGCACAGTGGTACTGTCTGGTGACTGAAGGGAACCCGAGATTGGGGCTAAAGTTGCTTGTGAGGAAGTGCACTGAAGACTTTCAGGAAGCCTAGAGCACATGTATTTTAGGGCATAGGTAGAGATGGTATTTAAAGTAAAAATACAGTACAACTTCTTGACTCCTATGATTTAGCTCCCTAATGTGGTGGCTGGATTGATTCATCTTCTCTAGTGTCCTTCCTCTCTGTGAAAAAGACCGAGGCTCCCCCCTAAAGCCTCCCACTGTTCTTGGAGGACACTGAAAGCAAGGTGGTCTCCCAGCCAGTTCCTGCATGGAAGTGCAGAAGAAGCCTTTCCTGTGGAGGACTCTTTCAGTGAAGATGTGGTGTGCCTTCAATATCCTGCTCAGTAGTAGTATCCTGACAACAGCAGCACTAGCCCTGAACACTGAATTGATGGGAGGGCACAAAAATAGAAACCACCGGTGCTACATGAACTGCTCCCGTGCCACTAGCAGCCTCACTGTGGTTGCTGTCCAGTGCGCCACAGCTGCCTAGAGCACAGAATGGCCCAGTTATGCCTCTGGTGCTCAGTAACAGTTCAGAAGTTTCCCTACCAAACCACCTTCTAACAAGATGGATCCAAATTGCATGGCTTCACCTCACTTTGGAAGAGAACTCAATGACATTTTTTAGACAAATAGTAAATTCACCAAATATCCTGTTTTGATCACCACCAAATTATTCACGTATTGGTGTTGAAATCACTGCATAGTTTTGGCTGGAAACAAATGGAGAAGATCCTCAAAGAATCAATTTCTAAGCACTTGGAGGAGAAGAAGGTGATTAGGAACAGTCAGCATGGATTCACCAAGGGCAAGTCATGCATGCCTGACCAACCTGATTGCCTTCCATGATGAGATGAATGGCTCTGTGGATGCTAGGAAAGCAGTGGACATAATATACCATGACTTTAACAAGAATTTTGAAACTGTCTCCCACAGCAGAGGGTTGGACTAGATGAACTCCTTAGGTCCCTTCCAACCCTAATTTTCTGTGATTCTGTAAGTTGATGAATTCAATGGGCAGCTGAAGAGGAGAAATTTTGGCTCCTTGTTATCCAGTAGGTCAGATTAATACACTAGCCCATGATGTAGGATATCTGAGTCCAGTTCTGTCTTGTGTTGAATTAAATTTGAATGCACAGCTGCCACTGTCTTGGTAAGGCCCCTAACCACTAGGCTGTATTTCTTTTGGGGGTTGGATTGGTTAAAGGTTCTCAATCTTTACTCTTCCATTTTGTATATGTAACCTGTGCCGGGATGGTAGGCTGGGTGACGTGCTAGATTTCAGATCCTTAGGGTACCAGTAGCCTTGGGAACCCCTTTAGGCAGGTCTGCTGACTGAGGTGTCCTGGGGAGGGGTGTGTGCCTCAGCCTCACCACCCAAGAATTTACTCCAAACCCAATAAATACATTGGTTTCTTTATTATGTACAACTATAAACAGAAAAGAAAATAATTAAATCAAGAGAAGAAATATACATAATATCAATAGTTAATAATAAAACCAACAATTTGAATAGAATTTACAACTGCAATATTAGGTGAATAATTCCACCACACTTGGTGGTCTCACTTGCATCAAACAACCTCAATGATTACATTCACCTGGCCACAATCCTTTAAAACAGTTTCCCTGCCATAACTCAGGTTGATTTCCCTCTGGTCACACACCCCTTCCCATAACAATAAATGGCAACACAGCTTTAACTATGATCTACCACTAGATGGCAGAAGCAAGGCTTCTGCTGCTCCAGGGAAAGTGAACTCTGGTCTTTCTTGGTAACTCAGCAAAAACAAGTCTTTGATCAGCCACTGTAGGTAATAGGCTTTTTTTCTTTAGTTTCCTTCTGAAAAATATACCTCTTACAAACACTAGAGGTTAAGTGTTCCCTCACACACCCATGCAGATTTGGGATTCTCACAGCCTGCTCCCTCTCTGGGCTGTCTCTCTCCCAGGACCATCACATGCAGACAGTGGATTTCCTCTGCAGGTCTCTCTTCCTCCGTACCAGGCTTTCCCGTCCAAATAGAAGACTTTCCTCCGCAGGTCCCTAACCAAGCAGCTTCTCCCAGCTAGCTTACCAACCCCTACCCCTCTCCACTCTGTGGCCCTGATTGCACAGCTCCAACCCAGGTGGGGAATCAGCTTCTCCTGGGATGACTCAGGCTCTCCTCTGTCCTGATGTCTGCTCCCCAACAAGCCTCAGCTCTGTTCCCTCTGCTTGAGGATGAGCCTCAGCCCCTCTCTAGGCTGGTGTTACTTTTCTCCAGCTGCTTTTCCCTCCCTCAGCTTTTTATGGCTCCATAGTAGCCAATCAGAGCCCAGGGTTTGCAATGGGGGCTCTGGTCAAAGTTCAAATGCTCCAGTAAAAAGCATGCATTGTACACAATGCACGGTACACTCTCTGCAAACTTTTTGTCTCCTTTTTTGCAAAGTTTTTGGGCACAGCTCACCCATTCAGCTTGCAGCCAAGCAAGCCTTTGCAGCTGTTACATATAAATAACAGTATATGCAGTAGAGAAAGTATCAGGGGCACTGCTCAGGCAGCCCAGTCTGGGCCAATTACTGCAGAAACCACACCTGCAGCAAGCCCCAGTCAATGAGCTCTGCCCCAGTTTAAGAATAGCAAGCATCCTGACTTGCTACTGGGAGTACCACCTACCTATTTAGTGCCAGCTGAGGCCCTGGCTCTGCAAGCCAGTCAACAGTTTTGCTGTAGCAAGCCTTCTGGTTTCTGACCCTAATTTTTCACCTTTGGATTTCCCTGTGATTCTTTCTCCTGGCTCTTGGCCCTGGTTTGGCTCTGTTTTTTGACTTTCTCCTGTTGATTGCCCTCTGAATTGGTACTTGGCATCTCATCCCTGGATCCTGACCCTGGATTGTGTCATGGATTCTGCTTTTGGATCTCCCTCTGGCTTTGATATATGGCTCCTGTCCTTTGACCCAAGCCCCTCTTTCGCTTGGTGGCCTAACCATTAGGCAAGACTGTCTATGCCCTTGTTTCTTACAGAAAGGACTAGAACCCAGGCATTCTACTTCTGAGTCAAATACTGTAATTAGTAGAGTATAAATAGTGGTTTATTACTCTCTGTCACAGTGTATAGTTAAGTATTTCATACAAAGTGGACCAAATCCAGCTGACAAAATTCTGGGACCTCACCACCCCACTCTCCAAAATACTCCTCATAGCCTATTAGTTAGGATACCTACCTAAGATATATGTTCTAAGTCAGCATTTCACAACCGGTGTGCCGTGGCACACTGGTGTGCCATCAGACATCACCAGGTGTGCTATGGACTTTTGGGGGTCATGGCTCCCAGCCAGTGCCACAGCCTGGCCGGCCCCACACACCACCCTCCCTCCTCCACTTTGCATCCAGCCAGTGTGCTGCGGGATGAAAAAGGTTGGGAAACGCTGTTCTAAGTCATGGCTCCTGTGAATGATTCGCAGAATGAACAGGAGAGACAGAGAGCCCCCAGATTACCCCATAACGTAATGGTTAGTATGCTGATCTGGGATGTAGATTCAAACCCCTTTTCATGGTGGAGAAATAATTGAACCTGGGAGTGATCATGGGTGAGTGCTTTCACTTCTGAGCAATTGGATAAAAGAAGATGTTGCTGCGGCCGTCAATCTTTCCTCCTCTGGCAGTTTTGTGACTCTAGTCCTTGTTTCTTTTCCTTTACTTAAAGTGCCTAAAATGGAAGTTTCATGCCCAATAGATTGTTTTATGTTAAACAAAACAAAAAGTTTTCCTTTTTTTGTTTCAGTGAGAAAAAAACAAAATAATTCAAATTCTGATTGATCAAAACCACTCTTACCCAATTTTTTGATTTGGCTGCCAAACTGAAAAGTCAATTATTTGGCTAGCTCTACTTCAGACAAGAAGACCACAGTTATGGTGCAACTCTTGAAACAACTCCCCAGTGTGAGCTGGAATTCACAGTCTGGCTCTAGGAACGGTATTCCTCCCTCTGTCCCTTCCTCCTTTCTTGAAATATTACTTTCTGGTTCTTAAACAACAACAAATCCAGCAATTGCTATCTTATAAGGCCTGTTGGTAAATGTTGCTTATAACTGATAGTTGGAGGGGTTTTTCAGTCATTTGTGGTCATGTGGTCTTCCTCTTTTTGGGATAATCAGTCTTTTAAGTGGGATCCAACAACTTTCCTCAAGAGTGGAATTACTACACTCAGCCAAGAAACACTTTGAAATGATATTTAACCTAAGGCTGCCAATGTTACAGAACACGAATGAATATTCTCTTTCTCTCTCCCTCAGATTCTCATGCACAGGATTAATTGCATTATTTATCCACCCCTAAATACTGTATAAAGCTCTATCTTCATTCATTTCCATTACAATTCAGTACTGAGGTATTTTTAGATGCTCCTTGCTGTATCTGCTCTGTGTTAATCTTTCTATTTCATTCATCTGTAATTTTGCATCTGTGTATAATCCTAATGATTCTTCCTTTTAGACTTGATAACCATCTACCAGTTTTCTAAAGGAGGGGAGAATTATTTAGGATGGACCAAAGGGTATCATTAGGAGTAATTCATGTGCTTCCCTGTGAAGCAATCTATTCACTTGTGGAATATTGTCCCATGGAATGGATGGAAGCCCTGTTGTCTGGGAGAACATTCACACTGCACACATGGCACCACCAAATATATGTTGAAGGGTATGGATAAATGTACACTATGGGCACATCAAATACTGCACCAAATAGACATCAGAGGGTATGTACAAATATACACTCACAGTGGCTTCAAAAGGGGAGGGAAGTGCTGCTGCTCAGGCCCCTGAAGCAGTTATTATGCTGCAATTTTTACTTATGCTTGAGACTGTCTCAATACAGGTTTCCCTTGCTTCATGCTGTACATGCATTCCTGGAAAATGGCGCATAAGTTGAATTCGCATAAAGGGAACCTACTTTATAAGTAACATATAGGGATATGTTCCAAGACCTCAACTGTACTGACCCCCAGACCTTTTTCTACCACTTTCACCAGACAACAGCAGACAGTACACAGAAGCGCAGGGTGGTGGTCAATGTTACCAGAATGGGGATGGCAACTACAGAAATGCGTGTCACAGACAACAAACAAGGAGCACAGGAGACTATATTTTGGTGTGCATCACTCCCACAATGCACTGCACAAAGCAGCTGACTGTGGGCTTCTACCATACCAATTGCTTAAGAGTGAATTTACTTTGCATATAATGAATTTTTGGTATAAAAAGGGTTACCAGATAAGAGTGAATTTGCATATACAGAACCCTTATAAAGCAAGGGAAACCTGTATAAGCATAATGCATATGCTCCAGGTTTAACTCTGCTTCATCCAGGGTTAGAACAAGAGTGATTTAGCTTACTTCTATCTAGGGGCAGTGCTTAGCTGTGGCCTTGACCCTGGGGCTTTGGCCTGCCTGGTGCAGTTGCTCATCCTAGCTTGCCACCTGCTTGGTTGAGCATCAGGGCAGACACAGGTGGTCAGAACCTGATATCGGGACCTAGCCACCCCATCCACTCCTTGCAACTGGAGTGGTTAGCCAGGATCAGCTGATCTTTTATTTTTTCCTATAAAAAACTCTTGCCCTGGAAAAGGAAGTGTCTAGGTAGTAAGGCTCAGTTGTCTCTCTAGTCTGGCTCATCCTTGGCTTGTGCCCCTACTGGCTCTCAGATGGATTCTCTGGCTACCCAGCCTGGCTTGGTCCTGGACCCTGAGTTTGGCCTGACCCTTTGGCTCCCTAAGCCAACTCTGGTTTGATCTCCTGGATACCTGACCCACCTGGCCTCCTGACCCCATGCTCTGCCCCACCCTCTGGATCTCTGACTCAGTTCCCCAGATGGATATTTTGCCTTGTGGCTTCCCAGCTCCCCTACAGTTGGACTCTGCATGCTCCCCTCAGATCTTGGTTGCTTCTTCTGTCTCTGGGTGACTCCCAAACCTGGCCACCCATGACCAGGCATGACAGGCGGGTGCAATAGTGCAGTTGAACCTCTGTCTTTGATTCTTGGGCCACCCAAATTTTGAAACCACCTGCCTAGCAGTGACAGCAGCATTTCTATTCATGTAGTGGTGAGGGACTCAACATGACTCATCACAGACAAGTAAGGCAATCTACCTGATTTCTTCTAAACACTTAATTCCACAATTGTTAACAGCCATCTCTCCTTTTTAATAGTCTTGATATTCAACTCGGGTGTGGAAATAGTTTCTGGTGAAGCACTGGATGCACTGTCAAGATGCACAAGAAAGCTAGATTTTGTTTATGAATCTGAAAAAAGAGATATACTTTAATTCTAATGACTATAGGATTAATGAAACAACATATTTTGATTACTTTTGTCTAGTTGGTTGTGTCAAGAAAACATTTATTACAAAACACATCATAATGTATTTTGTCTAATGTATTTTACAATAATTAAATGAAATTTTGCATTTTATCCATCTGCAAGCTACATACAAACTTATACAAGAACTTGAACCTTTTATAATTATCTGACTGTGTTTGTTTATAAGAAAGAGC